>NC_089497.1:74730477-75030477 GCF_036850765.1 Saccopteryx bilineata | reverse complement strand
CTGGAAAAAGAAGAACAAATACAACCCAAAACTAGCAGAAGAAAGGAGATAATAAAAATCAGAGCAGAAATAAATGAAATAGAGAACAGAAAAACTATAGAAAAAATTAATAGAACAAGGAGCTGGTTCTTTGAAAAGATCAACAAAATTGACAAACCCCTGGCAAGACTCACCAAGGAAAAAAGAGAAAGAACTCATATAAACAAAATCCAAAATGAAAGAGGAGAAATCACCATGGACACTGTAGATATACAAAGAATTATTGTAGAATACTATGAAAAACTTTATGCCACTAAATTCAACAACCTAGAAGAAATGGATAAATTCCTCGAACAATACAACCTTCCTAGACTGAGTCAAGAAGAAGAAGCAGAAAGCCTAAACAGACTTATTAGTAGAGAAGAAATAGAAAAAACTATTAAAAACCTCCCCAAAAATAAAAGTCCAGGCCCAGTCAGCTATACTAGCGAATTTTATCAAACATTCAAAGAAGACTTGGTTCCTATTCTACTGAAAGTCTTCCAAAAAATTGAAAAGAAGCAATACTTCCAAACACATTTTATGAGGCCAACATAACCCTCATACCGAAACCAGGCAAGGATGGCACAAAAAAAGAAAACTACAGACCAATATCTCTAATGAATACAGATGCTAAAATACTAAACAAAATACTAGCAAATTGAATACAACAATATATTAAAAAAATAATACATCATGATCAAGTGAGATTCATCCCAGAGTCTCAAGGATGGTTCAACATATGTAAATGGTTAACGTAATACACCATATCAACAAAACAAAGAACAAAACCCACATGATCTTATCAATAGATGCAGAAAAGGCTTTCGATAAAATACAACACAATTTTATGTTTAAGACTCTCAACAAAATGGGTATAGAAGGAAAATATCTCAACATAATAAAGGCCATATATGATAAACCATCAGTGAACATCATATTAAATGACACAAAACTGAAGCCTTTCCCCCTTAAATCAGAAACAAGACAGGATTGTCCACTCTCTCCACTCTTATTTAATGTGGTACTAGAGGTTCTATCCAGAGCAATCAGACAAGACAAAGAAATAAAAGGTATCCATATCGGAAAAGAAGAAATAAAGGTATCACTTTTTGCAGATGACATGATCTTATACATCAAAAACCCCAAAGAATCCACAAAAAGACTACTAGAAACAATAAGCCAATACAGTAAGGTTGCAGGATACAAAAGTAACATACAAAAGTCCATAGCCTTTCTATATGCCAACAATAAAACATTTGAGAACGAACTCAAAAAAATAATCCCCTTCACGATTGCAACAAAAAAAAATAAAATACCTAGGAATAAACATAACAAAGAATGCAAAGGATTTATATAATGAAAACTACAAACCATTGTTAAGGGAAATCGAAAAAGATACAATGAGATCGAAGAATATTCCTTGTTCTTGGTTAGGAAGAATAAATATAATCAAAATAGCCATATTACCCAAAGCAATATACAAATTTAATGCAATTCCCATAAAAATTCCAATGACATTTTTAAAAGAAATGGAACAAAAAATCATCAGATTTATATGGAACTATAAAAAACCTCAAATAGCCAAAGCAATCCTAAAGAAAAAGAATGAAGCTGGGGGTATTACAATACCTGACTTCAAACTATATTATAGAGCCATGACAATCAAAACAGCATGGTATTGGCAGAAAAATAGACACTCAGACCAATGGAACAGAATAGAAAGCCCAGAAATAAAACCACATATATATGGTCAAATAATTTTTGATAAAGGGGCCAACAACACACAATGGAGAAAGGAAAGCCTCTTCAACAAATGGTGCTGGGAAAACTGGAAAGCCACATGCAAAAGAATGAAACTGGACTACAGTTTGTCCCCTTGTACTAAAATTAATTCAAAATGGATCAAAGACTTAAATATAAGACCTGAAACAATAAAGTACATAGAAGAGGACATAGGTTCTAAACTCATGGACCTTGGTTTTAAAGAGCATTTTATGAATTTGACTCCAAAGGCAAGAGAAGTGAAGGCAAAAATTAATGAATGGGACTATATCAGACTAAGAAGTTTTTGCTCAGCAAGAGAAACTGATAACAAAATAAACAGACAGCCAATTAAATGGGAAATGATATTTTCAAACTACTGCTCAGATAAGGGCCTAATATCCAAAATATACAAAGAACTCATAAAACTCAACAACAAACAAACAAACAATCCAATAAAAAAATGGGAAAGGGCATGAAGAAATACAAATGGCCAACAGATATATGAAAAGATGCTCATCTTCTTTAGCTATTAGAGAAACGCAAATCAAAACTGCAATGAGATACCACCTCACACCTGTTCGATTAGCTATTATTAACAAGACAGGTAATAGCAAATGTTGGAGAGGCTGTGGAGAAAAAGGAACCTTCATTCACTCTTGGTGGGAATGTAAAGTAGTACAACCATTATGGAGGAAAGTATGGTGGTTCCTCAAAAAACTGAAAATAGAACTACCTTATGACCCAGCAATCCCTCTACTCGGTATATACCCCCAAAACTCAGAAAGATTGATACGTAAAGACACATGCAGCCCCAAGTTCATTGCAGCATTGTTCACAGTGGCCAGGACATGGAAACAACCAAAAAGCCCGTCAATAGATGACTGGATAAAGAAGATGTGGCACATATACACTATGGAATACTACTCAGCCATAAGAAATGATGACATTGGATCATTTACAGCAAAATGGTGGGATCTTGATAACATTATAAGGAGTGAAATAAGTAAATCAGAAAAAACCAGAAACTGCATTATTCCATATGTAGGTGGGATATAAAAGCGAGACTAAGAGACATTGATAAGAGTGTGGTGGTTACAGGGAGTGGGGGGAGAGGGAGAGGAAAAGGGGGAGGGGGAGAGAGGCACAAAGAAAACTAGATAGAAGGTGACAGAGGATAATCTGACTTTGGGTGATGGGTAAGCAACATAATTGATTGACAAGATAACCTGGACATGTTTTCTTTGAACATATGTACCCTGATTTATTGATGTCACCCTAGTAAAATTAATAATAAAAAATAAAGCTGCTGGGGTTTTGCTGTGAAAGAACTGACAGATGCGAAACTACCTGCTAATTTTTGCCTCTTTAGACATCCATGGATGAACTGTTACTGGATTGAAACTTTAAAAAACAATTAACCAACCAACCTATTGTATATATGTAAAATAAAATAGAACATCCCTTTGCATGGTGAAGAATAAAAAAAATGACTATGCATGGTTGGGTACAGTATTTGCCACAATAAACAATTTTATTGAAGTGAAATTATGTGCAGGTAGTTTAAGTCTCACTGCTCTGACATCCAGTACCCCAGGCTGGTGAAGGGTGGCTAAGATGTCCCCACTCAGCACAACTCTTGTTGACCACGAGCTCAATATTAGTTGAGGATTCTATGTGGCTATCCCCAAAATATATTCAACCTGAGGCTGCAATCATAGATGTGCAGCAAGGATGGGATAGAATTTGAATTGGTCAGAATTAATTTGAACTGTGAGTGCAGTCTTGGTTGTCCTACGAGTGAGGGGTCATTGACAAATGAGTCTACTCAGGCAAGAGGAAAAGTGCAAGAGTAACCAAGTTTATTAAGCAATTCACCTAGTAAAGCAAGACTCAGAGGCGTGACAAGAGCTAAGCAAGCCGGTTTAGCCTTGCTGTGCAGATGAGAGTACCAAAGCGAGTGAATGGCAGTTCCAGGGAGACAGCCTTTAATGGAACATGATATAAAGCTGCCTGATAATGGAATGGGCTGCTACCTCCTAAGAAGAATGGGTTCTCCAACATTAGAAGTCTTCAAACATAGAGCGAATAACCAATGTGAGGAGTGTTGTAAAAATGATTCACAGATCAGGTGGAGGTTTGATACGATGAATTCTGCAGTCTCTTACAACCCTCGGGGTCTCTGGTTGTAATACAATTAATTTACTGAGTGAAACAGAAGGGCTCAAAATTAATAAAATCTCAATGAGATAATAAAGGGATCTGTCATATGTGCCCCTTTCTCAACCTAAAGAGTATAGGGAAAAGCCTGACCAGGCGGTGGCGCAGTGGATAGAGCGACAGACTGGGACACAGAGGATCCAGGTTTGAAACCCTGAGGCTGCCAGCTTGAGTGTGGGCTCATCTGGTTTGAGCAAGGCTCACCAGCTTGAGCCCAAGGTCGCTAGCTTGAGCAAGGGGTCACTAGGTCTGCCGTAGTCCCCTGGTCAAGGCATGTATGAGAAAGCAATCAAAGAACAACTAATGAGTTGCAATTAAGAAATGATGCTTCTTGCCTGACCTGTGGTGACGCAGTAGATCAAGCGTCAATCTGGAATGCTGAGGTTGTCAGTTCAAAACCCTCGGCTTGCCTGGTCAAGGCACATATGGGAGTTGATGCTTCTTTCTCCTCCCCCCCTTCTCCCTCTCTTTCTCTCTCTCTCTCTTCTCTAAAATGAATAAATAAATAAAAATAATTAAAGAAAAAGAAATGATGCTTCTCATCTCTCTCTTCCTATCTGTTTGTCCCTATCTGTCCTTCTCTCTGTCTCTGTCACACACAAAAAAAAGTATAGGAAGAAAACACTTGGGCTTTGGCATCAGATAGAACACCCGGATCCCGGTTATGCCCCTTGTCACATGACCCCTTTAACACAGTTCACCTATTTGACTCAGTTTCCTCATTTGTAAATGTAAAATGCCTGTTAGGGTGGTTGTGCAGATTAAGTGGAACAATGTAAGTAAAGTGCTTAGAACTTGTAACATTAAGAACTAAGCAATTGGCAGTTAATGCTATTTTATATTTGTAAATGAAAAAGAGTATCTCCCAGGATAGAGAGAGGATGCAATCCCACAATTGTGTACTGTGGTTCAAAAGTGTTGAAACACAGATATATTGGTACTAGCAGTCAACAAAATTTTTCCAGGTATGTCTGGTTTGCACATACTTCCCTGTTTAATGGAGCCAGCCATCACGGCAGATGTTGGCAGGCAGCTGGGCAAATAGCCCGAGGCTCTCACCAAACAATGTGCAAGCAGATTAGCTGCAGAACCATGAGGGAGGAAAATTAGAAATGATGGGAAGGAGAGGAAAGGATGCAGTAGGCTGGAAGTAATGCAGTACAAGGCTTGAGCAGGATGTCAGAAGGTGATCAAGAGCCATTTCTAACAGAGAATCTAAGGTAGTTCTCTGTTCTTCCTTTCTATTCCTCTTCTGGCAAGGGGCAAAGAGGAATGGAGTATCAAAGCACAGTGCAAAACCTTTTGTCCAAAGGTGCAGGATCATTAGCCTATTCGTTAGCACACAAATGCCTTTCCAGAATCCAGTTTCACAGACTGTATCTATGTTTGTGGCTCCAGCAGTATTTGTATTTACAACAAAAAACTGCTCATAAGGGGCCCTGGAACTGGAGGTTTGGAGACCACACCTGGATTTCCAGCCACCTTGGGAGTAGGGTTTTGTGGGGTGATGTCTCAGGGGATGTTTATTTCTTGTAGGTCTTTGGCAGCTCTTCGGGCAACTAGCAGCATGTGAGCGACCATAGGGCTACTTTAGTGCAGGGGTGAGGAAATGAGGAGAGTCTTGGGTATGAGCCTTGTCTCATGGTCCATGTGACAACAGCTTATGTGACTAAAGACTGGCATGTGGTCTGGGAGTTTTTTCTCCTTTAACCATGTCTACAAGTAGTGAAAAGTTAGTAGTAATTTTAAAAAATAAAGTATTAGAGATATTTACTAAACCCAAATTATGTGTTTTTGCTTTGTATTATAGGACTATTAAACAAAAGAAAACAAAACAAAACACCTAGATATGGATGCTACACTCAAGAAGCTCACTGTCCCATGAGGAAATGAAAACAGAGGTAACTACAATTCAGGATAGGGTGAGCCAGTGATGCAAAGGAGATGCAGTTCCTTGCTCAGAGCCATGCTACTCTGGTAAATACCAGAGACAGAATTCAAGGGATTTCATTCTTTCCTTCCATGGCAGAGTGCATCTTCCAAATGGCTACAGCAGTATTTCTGGATCCCCGTCCGCCCTGGAACCTTGCCATCCACAAAGACGTGGAGTCTATGGCCTGTCTTTGAACACTTCCCTGGACAAATAGAATGCAATGACAGTGACCTGGTGTGACTTTTGGGTCTAGATCCTAAAAGGTGATACAATTTTTGCCCATCTCTCTCTTTCTTTTTGACCACTCACCCTTGGAATCTAGCTGTAAGGTTGCCAGGAAGCTTGGGCCTCAAAGAAAGGCCATTGTTGTGTCTCAGCTATCTGTGCAGCTAGGGTCTCAGGTGGCCACCAGCATCAGCTGTCTGTGAGTGAGAATGCCTTCCAGTGATTCACACCCCCAGCCATAGGCCACACTGATACCTATGGAACAAAGAGGTGCCGTACTCTCTGAGTCCTACACAAATTACAGATTTGAAGCAAAATATATATTATTGTTTTAAGCCATAAATGTTAGAGTAATTTATTACATATCCAGAGTAACTGGAATACAGTTTAGGACAGAGGACTAGAACAGGGAAGGGAGACTAGGAGCAGAGAGAGGACCTATGTCGGGGCTTCCTCAAAGGGTTGGCAGGGAGTGAAGTGTGGCAGCTTTTCCCCAGAGAGTGTACTAGAAACAGTTCTGTGGTCAAATGAGCTTGAGGAATGCTAGGTTTAACCTACAGGCCAGATCTAGCCAAGGGACATTTTTCTTCCTCATCCTAGATACAAAATTTCACATTAAAACCCAGTATCCAGATCTTTCATGAAGATCTGTTACTCTTAGGCCCACATGTCTAGGAGCAACTCTCAGCTGGCCCATGCAGTCTTCTACTTCATCAGAGTCACCACATCATTACCTTCACCTGCCTGGCTCCTGGAGGTAACTTCCGGACAAAAGTGAACAGGATCTTTGCTATGTGACCTCCCAGGATCTTCAAATGCTAACATACATGTTAAATATCTAAGAGAGGGATGACCTAGATGAGTGTGTGTGTGTCACTAGGTTCTCCAGAACACAGCTTGGAGAATGCTGACGCAGAGACCCAGGGCATAAGCATCTGAAGGTCCACAAAAACAGAGATGGTTAGTGGGACGGGATTGGTGCAGCCCGAGAACCTACCAGAGACGGGGATTTGCCACATGTAGTTTTTTTTTTTATGTGATTTTTTTCCAGTGCAACTCATTTTCAATTAGCCCACCGGTTCTCTGATCCTCACATCTGCTGTGTGAGTCAGAATTCTTCAAGATTTTGTTGTTATTGTTTCAGAAACGGGAATGAAACCCAGAATGTGGAGGGAAGAACTAAAATAATGTTTGTTATGTTTTTGGGAAGACAACTCACTTGATGTATTTATCTTTTTGATATTAATTAGTCATTGAAATTGGCCTTTGAAACCACATATAATTATGCATCCAGACTGGACGAAGATTGGAAGAGACACGAGAAAATAAGAATAGTTTATGTAGGGTGTAGTGGGATTTCTGGGGTATTCTGAGCTTTTCGTCCCCCAACCTTTTGACTTCCCTTATTATTGTTGTTTTTAAAATAACTTAAATAAGAGAGACTGTTTGACAAATTATTTTTTGGCGATCAACAACTTTTAAGTTCCATCATTGTGTCAGGGCCTGTGAAACGTGCACATTCTTTATATTGGGAATAGTAATTAAGGGCAAGAGGTTTGGAGCTAGACTGGTCAGAATTCTGGTTCTGTCACTGAATTGTGGAGTGACTTTGAACAAGTGACTGAATCTATGCCCCAGTTTTCTCCTAATTAAATAGGATATGGCTGCTGTGAACACTGAGCTACCCAGGGGTAGCCTGTATAGCTAAAACTAAAGCAAGCTTAGGATGTCTGTGTGTGCAACCAGGCTCTTACCCCCAACCCCTTTCCTTTGCTGCAGGGCAAGACCGCCGGAGACTGGTTTAGAAACACTTTCCTTTGTAACATTTTCTAAGAGATGAAGAATTTTACCCACTATATCTAATGCTCATGTTTACACTATCTTCCATGATGAAAATCACCCCCCTTTCCCTTAGGGTTATTTATGGGAAAAAAATCGGGCCAGTCATTTTGATGGAAAGGTCAGATTTAAAAATCACTCATATTGCATTGCTCATATTGCATTGATATTTTGATTTCTCCCTTTTTCTTTTTGACTATCACAGTGTCACAACAGTTACTCAGGTATGAAGTCAGAGTTTAGATCCAGTGTGCTACCTTCTGAAGCTATCGGAAAGGAAAATGGTGGAATCTGCTTTCGTTGACACTGAAATTAAAGTGGCTGGCTCAAGGGCAAGGCAAGGACTCTGAAAAGCTGCCAGGAGCTCCCTCGCCCTGGACCAGGGTGGTGGCATCCTGGGGGAGGAGGAATGTGTTTATGCCACTCGGGGCTAATATGCAGTTGTTCATAACTACTGTGGAGCCTTACCTTCACCAATGCCTTAAAATAATGCCAGATGGTCCAAATTATCACACATTCTCCTTGTGTTTTGATTTATTGGCCTGTGAGGATTAATTTGGATAGGACTAGAGAAATATTTTCTCTGCCAAGGATACTAAGCGTTGCATCTAGCTTCTTGGCAGCAGCTGACTCATAGCCAGCATCCAAATACCGACGAGAAGCCCAGTAAAACGTCAGGCCAGAGGTGCCCGGCCTGGGAGGACCTGCCGGCACAGCACTCTTTTCACAGGACTTAACAAACAATGTAGAGAAAGCTACTGGTGGACTGGCATTCCTGTACTTTCAGTTATTATACTGTACTGGCAAGATCTGATGGACTTTAACAAATGATATATCTCTGCATGGGTCTCAGGAGCTATTATGCAATTAGGAACACATTTTGAAGGACCAGGCATAATAATTTTTAAAAGAAATACTTAGAGATACAAGACAGTAGTGCTTTTCTAATGTCTATGAAATGGATTTTTTCCCTACATAACATTTTTATTGAGGCAATTCATAAAATTTGAAGAGTAGTTTCTTCTCAAAGTAATTTATTTCATATGCTTATACATATAATTCACTCATTCAGCCAAATTATTGACAGGCCTACTATGTAGCAGGCAATGTTCTAGTCACCAGGGTATAGCAATGAGGAAGACAGATGCTAATCTTGCCACTGGAGTGTGCAGTCTGGTGGGGCAAAGACAGTGAAATGCTGTGCTGAGAGATGTGGGGAGAAAGGTCTTCCAGGAGCAAGGAGAAGGGGAGCCCAATTTAGACTTGGGAGTTCAGGGATCTTTCTGGAAGCAATGAAAATGAACTGAGACCCTAAGAGTGAACAGAAATTTGGCAGGTAATTGGGTCAAGGAAGGACATTTCTGATAACAAGGAATAGCATGTGTAAAAGCTAGAGTAGGATTATATGGCCTATCCTAAGAACTGATCATTTATGATGATGCCAGTGTAGACATCAAGGTGGGAGTCAGAGTCGAGGATGTAGAACCAAGAATGGCCAGATCGTAAAAAACCTACTGTAGCTAAGACAACGAGTTTGAACTCGAAGGACAAGTGGAAAATCATCATGCTTATTTATGTTTTAGGAAGGTTACCCTGGATGAAGTGAGGAGACTGGAATAAGTGGAACATCCCCTTTTACACTTTGGAGGCAGTGAGACTACTTACAAGGCTGATATAGCTGTCTGTATAAGAGATGATGGTCACCAGAGTAGGGTGTTGTGTAGAGATGGAGAGAAATGGGTGGGTTGGAGAGATATTTCGTAGAATCTATAGTACTTGGTGTTTGATTAGATGTTGGGAAAGAGATAGATCTTGGGGGGAAGTAGAGAGAAGTTGGGGAGTGGGGTGGGAAGAGAGAGAAAGCTTTTTCTTGGAAGATCCTATTTCCTGAGTTAAAGAAAAGTAAAGTAGCCTTATGGTGAAGAGCTCAGATGGAGACATGTTCAGTGTAAGGTGTCTTTGATATGTGTGAGTACAGATGTTAAGCAGGCTGTGTGCTACGTGGGTTTGGTCTCAGGAGGAAAATCACAACTGGAGATGTGGCTTTTGGAGTCATGAAGTGTTGACTGGAATCACACAAGAGCATGTGTTCAACCAGTGAGATCGTGTTAAGATCGGAGGGCAGGCTGCTGTGTGATGCACTCCAGGGAACAAGGACTAAGCAGAGGAGGAGGAGTTCACTCCAGAGGGAGGAAGAGTATGGGGTCAGAAAGCCAAGAGAAGAGAATCCTTGAGTGAAGTGTTTAACAGTGCCAAATGCTGTGCAGAGCTTAAATTGGGCTGGAGCGTGTTTGTGAGCATGACTAGCAATGAAGAAGCAATGATTTCATCCAGAGCAGGGGTCGGGAACCTTTTTGGCTGAGAGAGCCATGAACGCCACATATTTTAAAATGTAATTCCATGAGAGCTATACAACGATCCGTGTACATTACACATTATCCAAGAAAAATTTGGTATTGTCCCAGAGGACAGCTGTGATTGGCCCAGCCACCTGCAACCATGAACATGAGTGGTAGGAAGTGAATGGATTGTAATACATGAGAATGTTTTATATTTTTAACGTTATTATTTTTTTAATTAAAGATTTGTCTGCGAGCCAGATGCAGCCATCAAAAGACCCACACCTGGCTCTCGAGCCATAGGTTCCTGACCCCTGATCCAGAGAAACATTTGTGGCATAGGAGTGGAAGCCAAACCACTGTGATTAAAAGCAAATGAAGGCCCTGGCCGGTTGGCTCAGCGGTAGAGCATCGGCCTGGCATGCGGGGGACCCGGGTTCGATTCCTGGCCAGGGCACATAGGAGAAGCGCCCATTTGCTTCTCCACCCCCCCTCCTTCCTCTCTGTCTCTCTCTTCCCCTCCCGCAGCCAAGGCTCCATTGGAGCAAAGATGGCCCGGGTGCTGGGGATGGCTCCTTGGCCTCTGCCCCAGCCACTAGAGTGGCTCTGGTCGCGGAAGAGCGATGCCCCGGAGGGGCAGAGCATCGCCCCATGGTGGGCAGAGCGTTGCCCCCGGTGGGCGTGCTGGGTGGATCCCGGTCAGGCGCATGCGGGAGTCTGTCTGACTGTCTCTCCCCATTTCCAGCTTCAGAAAAATCCAAAAAAACCCCGCAAACAAACAAACAAACAAACAAACAAAAAAACAAATGAAAATAAAAAGACAAGCACTGCCCTACTTGTAACCGTAAAAAACAAAAACAGAACAAAACAAAACCATCTTTGGAGTGTTTGTGGAATTACTGAAACTGAAATAGCAGAAAAAATCCTGATCCTCACTTAACTGGCTTCCCCTCATCCTTCAATTTTATGCATTTATATTTCCCTACTTACCCATCTACTTATCTGTATAGCTAATGTTTAAATTTTAAGCCAAGGCTTAAATTTGAATCATGGCCAAGGCTAAGGATGGGAGTGGGGTAGGGAAAGGAATAGCCATGTTTTCTTTTCCTGTTTTTTTTTTTTTGTTTTGTTTTTTTTTGTCTCATAGAATCTGAACATCACAAATGGAAGTAAGAAGCCGTAGGAGCATCTGGTCCACCCCACCCCATAGGGATGAATTGTAGAGGGTGGGGCAGCAGAGAGACAAATCAGAAGGCTACTGTAGTAGTCTGGGATGTGACCCGAACAGAGAGAAAAGAGCAATTCAGAGATTTCCTAAGTAAATAACTAAGAGGATTTAGTATCAAAACTGCATTGCTTCCTATGAAGAGCAACGATATTGTTACCTTGAATATGTATAATTTATAAAGAGCTTTCAAGTGTATTTACTTATTTGACCTTCATAAGTGATTTGTCCAATGTCACTAGCCAGTTAATAACTAAACCAGGGCCAGACCCATATCTTGTAATTCCCACTCGACACCATTTTCATCAGTGCACCTTGTTTCCCTCATCGCTCTGCAGCTCTAACTTGTCCTTTGTGTTAAGGATCAGTTAATGTTGTTGCTTGGCAAATATTATCTTGGTTGGACAGCCCTTCAGCCTGTCTCTTGCCACTTAATTTTCTGAGACAAACCAAGTTCATTCTGTTTAGAAATACAAGGTCATAGATACTGCACTCCACTTCTTTTCTATGAAGAATGAAGGAAACTACAGTGCAATGTTAAAATGGAACTCTTTCAGCCCAAGTTTTGACTGTGGTTCAAAAAAAAAAAAAAACCCAGAAAGAAAATATAATGAAACAATTGGTGCATCACTACCTATGCAGGACTTGCAAAATAAATGGTTTTTATTATATATATATATATATATATCCCACCCAATATATATAATATATATATGTTTCTTCCCAATATTTAGTCTATAATCCTTATGAAACAACTAACAGTGAAGGGACTAGGAGAGAGCATTTCAACAAACTGAACGGTCAAGGTTGTGTGTTCCTCATAACCAGAATTAAGCCACTGAGGGGCAAGCCAACCTGGAACTATCGTGAATTCCAAAAGGATGTCCTTGAAGGAGAGAATTGGTGACATTCTCATTGGATGTACAGTTGGCGATTCCCAGCAGGAATCGCTGAGACCCACAAAAGCAGAACATGAGAGAATGGACTTGTATAAAACATACACTGAGCCCAGAGAGCACCTTCCTTCTGTGCAAGACGGGACCTGCCCCTACTCCTACCCTCACTGTTCTGGTCCTACCTGGGAGGACCCAGAAACTGACAAGCGAATGGAGGGGGAGGGCATGAAGCCAGCAGAGTGAAGTTCACCTGGCAGCTTTCCCACTACAGAGGGTCAGGCCTAAAGGCACGGCTAGTTAGGGGAGGCAAGAAGCTCTAAATGGTGAATATAGAAGGAGTAATTTTTAAAAAAATTTATTGTGTTGACATGGTTTCAAGTGTCCCACTCAACACAACATCCTCTAGGGGTCAGGAACCTATGGCTCGAGAGCCATATGTGGCTCTTTTGATGGCTCACAGACAAATCTTTAATAAAAAAAAATAATAACAACATTAAAAATATAAAACATTCTTATGTATTACAATCCATTCATTTCCTACAGCTCATGTTCATGGTTGCGGGTGGCTGAAGCCAATCACAGTTGTCCTCTGGGACAACAACAAATTTTTACTGGATAATGCATAACATACACGGGTCGTTGTATGGCTCTCACAGAATTACATTTTAAAATATGTGGCGTTCATGGCTCTCTCAGCCAAAAGGTTCCCGACCCCTGCTCTACACACTGCACTGTGTCCCCTCCCATGCCTATGCAAAGACTGAAGGAGTCATTTAATTATTATAGAGGAATGATATCTTAGTTATTGAAACAACACTGTTCCTCTGAGACCAAAAGTATCTGGAGGACTTTTTATTATCTTAGAGTGACTAGAAAACTATGGGATTCTTATGGATTGAATTATGTTTCCTAAAAAGATACGGTAAAATCCTAAGCTCTGGTATCTGTGAATGTGATCTTCTTTAAAAATTGTCTTTGCAAATGTAATCAAGTTTAGATGAGTTCTTATGGGGGACCCTTAATACAGTACCACTGATGTCCTTATAAAAAGAAGGGCATTTGGACACAGATACAGAGGGAAGATGGCCATTTAAGAGGGAAGAAAAATTGGAGTGATCTTACCACAACCAAGGAACACCTGGTGCTATAAGGAACTGGAAGAGGCAAAGAAGGACCCCCCCCAGGACTTTGGAGGGAGCATGGCCTTGCCGACACCTTGATTTCAGACTTCCAGCCTTCAGACTGTGAGACAATAAATTTCTTTTGTTTTAAGGCATCGTTTTGTGATACTTTGTTAGAGTAACCATGGAAGTTAACTTAAGAAATCAACCTGTGATTTCTGTCAGAGGTTAGGATAAAACTGGCTCACAGATGGGGTTTGAATGAGCAGTAAAGGATAAGGTTTTTTGTTACTCTCACACTATCAAATTCTGCACATTAAACAAAACAATACCCAAGAATCCCAGTGTGTGTCACGTGCTCAACAAATATCTGTTGTGAATGGTTTCCTAAACTGAGACATACCCTTTCTTGAACTCAATTTCATTTGATTCCTCAAATCGGTTTCTTTGCATTATTTCCATTTTTATAAATGAGGAAACTGATGTCACAGAGATCAAATAACATTCTCAAGGAAAATGGCACATAGTGCAAAACTGAGATTTAAACACAGATCTTCCTGACTCCAGTCTGTGCTGTTCTACTCTGTTGTCATAAAACTAGTCAAAAAAAAAAAAAAGATGTTCAATGGCTTGTATCCTTTTAGTTCAGAGAATTATAATTCATTTGAAATGATTTCTTAGAATATGAATGCAAAAATATATTTTCTTGGCAATTTTGGTTCTCAAAAAGATGAGTCGAAGAGTCTTTCTATAGGAAAACAGGCAGAGATAGGCTGTAGAGCTTAGAAATATCCAACATGTATTAAACTCTCATTCTAGGTCTATATTCTTAGACTATGTACCTGAAAAAGACAGTTCTTGACATCCAGTCATCTGGAAGGAATTTTGGGGGATGTTGAAAATATTTCAACCAGAAGTCAGAAGGCATGGATTCTGGCGATTCCAAGATGGTGACGGAGTAGGCAGACGTTTCAACTGTCACCTCCAAGGACCAAATTGGATTACAACTTACTTTAAGAACAATCATCTTGAAAAACTAACTTTGGACTAAATGAAGAGGCATCTATAACCAAATATCATAGAAGAAATCACATCGAGACTGGTAGGAAGGACGGAGATGTGGAAAGGGCTGCCCTGGAGCAGCCTAGGAGCAAGAGGTGGCCAAGGGCCCGGAGGGACTCTCAGTGCGAGGAGGGTCACCCTGAGAAGGAAGAGTCCTCAGCCCCAGGCTCGGTGACCCAGCCTGGAGCCCCAGAGCCTAGAAGAGGTGCCCACACAGCATATGGAGGTGAAAAGAGCCGAGGGTTCTGTCTGCAAGAAAGAAAGCTCTCAGAGCCTCAGGTTTCATATTAAAGGGCCCATGCAGAATATCTTTTTACAGCCACTTACAAGGGCTCCAGTGGAGGGAGGGCTGAGAGGACTAGAGTTGCAGGAGGTGAGTGTAAAGTTGGAAGTCCAGGGAGAATACTATGGGTGATGGCCACCGAAACCCCTGTGCTGAGTCATTCTCCAATACTGCAGTTGCCATCTTTCTTGGCTGGAGCAATCCCCTCTGAGCGGCATCAGCCTGGGGGAAAGCAACTGCTCCATCCTCAGGAGTCCCTCTTGCCCCACCCTATGGAAACTGGGCTGTTCTGAGAAACCTGGAAACAGAGGGCACATCAGTGACTCAATTTTCTGGTGTTGAGGGTGAAGCTTTCAACCACACGCTCCCAAGTCTATGGTGCTTCTGTCTCACGGGAGACTCAGTAGAAACTGTCTGGACTGCGGGAAGACCACATTTCTCGGTCTCAGAAGCCACACCCACCAGACTCCTGGGCCATACCCTACTGAGTGCTGTGAAAAAAGCCTGGGCAGACTGACACCTGGGCCAAGGGTGTGAAACCACACCCACTATCCTTCATAATCCCTGAACTGCCCCAGGCTCTAGACCAGGGGTCTCAAACTCTCGGCCCGCGGGCCGCATGCGGCCTGCCAAACAATTTTGTGCGGCCCGCAGACTAATCCACGAAGTTCAAAATATTTTGGATAAAATTAAGTAAGCCTAGGGGCCTACTTGTATTTTTCATTTCTCTAGCATCCTAGCTAGATATTAGCTTAGTTAACAGCAGTTGTGATGCGAACTACAGTTTCTGGTCATTTTGTGACACTGAGTAAACTGCATGTACGATTGTGCTTGTTGTACTGATTTTTTTTTGTTTTCAACTGCAGTGAGAAAAGTGTTGCGTAACAGTTGCCTTTTGTAGGCCTAGTGCGGCCCGCTGAACGGCTGTGATCTTGCTCTGCGGCCCACATGCTGAGTTGAGTTTGAGACCCCTGCTCTAGACTCTACCAGAGGTTTTATTTCAGTGACCAAGCCCAACAAGCAGCCAGCAGACAAGAGGCTTCAGGAGGTGGAGCTCAGGAAACCTTGGCCTTTTGCAGACCTTCCCCCAGGCCCAGAGTGGATAGAAGCCAGGCTAAGTGTACGGCTTGGCATTTGCATGTGCATTTGGGCCCAACAAAGGCAGCCACAAACTCTGGATTGCTTGTTGCTCCAAGAAGGTTGCTGAGAGCCAGTCACAGGCAGTGTCTCCCACTGGTCTGTGCCAGGTTCCCTCCCGGGATGCCCAGGGTTGGCACATCCAGTGGCCAGTTGCGGATAGCATTGGTTAGGACTTAATGACCCTGCTGGCAGCGTGTCCTAAGGGACGGCTCATCAGACACCAGGCACAGCTCAGGTGAATTCCTCTCTCTGTGATCAGTACTTACACAGCAGCTTATGCATATTGGATAGGTGGCACATCACAGTCAGTTGGCCCAGCTGCTGGATATCCTGCCCTGCTGGGCTAGATTCCCAGGGAGGAGGGAGAAAGGCTTACAGCATGGACACTTAAAGCGTGGGTCCCTGTGAGCCTATTGTTGAGTCTGGTCAAGGGGCTTAGCACTTTCGGGGGGGGGGTGCATAGTCAGCCCCAGGGAGGACTCTCTCAGTCTTTCTCCCTGAGACCAGGGGCTCACCAGCTGAAAGAAGTTCTGCAGAGAATACTGTTGGCTCCACCAAATCTGAACTTGCTGCTCACCTCATTGGGGAAATAGAACTGGAGTATCCAGCAGTATCTGAGAGATTAGACTCTGGAGTAAGAGCCACTTTCCCTGTACCGAGCTCCTGACCAAGAGACCCCTGAAGTAGGGGGTCCCACTAATGTTGTATTTCCAACCTCAGCTGCCCTAACCCACCAAGCTTGCAACCTGTAGAGCAGTTGGTGTGGTGAGGCCAGTCTGAGCCCACACTATAGTCTTTCTACAGAAGACTCTCTGGGAAGACCATGCAGCTGCTAGAGGAGGTGGAGCAGTTGAAAAGTGGAGGCAAATCTTACAGAGCTTGGGGCTTTTACAGAGGAGGCTGATCCATACAGGTTGGCCCCTCCCTCTCTACACAGGCAGAGGAAACACAGACACAAACAGTGAACAGAGCAGTAGTGCCAGACAGGTAGCCCATGGCAGGTTACAAACAGTGGCTGACACCACCCCAAGAAGACCCAGAACCAACACAACCAGTAGTGGGTGGCAGACAGCACCAACCTTAGACTCAGCTAGTTACACAAGCAGCATGCACAAAGGAGGAGTCCAACAGGCATCAGACACTGTGGAGAATAAATACACCCAACAGGACAGACACTGCACAGTGTCTAATACACATGATCAAGGTTGACCCTTAGAGCCAGCCAGCCAGAAGGAATAACTGCACCCACAAAAGCAGCAACTGCATTCAATACTCACATACAACAGGAGGGTAAAGACTACCCTCAAGAAGCATTCCTAGAGCAAGAAACTCAGGTGGTCTGGAGGTTAGTACCACTGAGCCCATCTTTCTCATAAAGACACCACAACAAATTTCAAAGAGAGAGCACTACCTAATACACAGACAAAATGGGCAAAGAAATACGACCCAAATGAATCAACAAGAGAAATTCCCAGAAAAAGAACTAAATGAAATCAAAGTAACCAAATGATGAAACAGAGTTTAAAATAATGATTTTTAGGATGCTCAAGGATCTTAGAGCAACAATGGTTGATCACAATGAGAACTTAATGAGATAGCAAGCATTAAAAAGGACATTGAAATCATAAACAACAACCAGTCAGAAATGACAAATACAATATCAGAAATGAAGACTGCACTAAAGGAATAAACAGCAGGCGAGATGAAGCAGATGATCAAATCAGCAATTTAGAGGACAAGATAAATGTAAGTATAGGAGGAGAACAGCAAAAAGAAAGGAGGCTCAAAAAAACTGAGTAAACTCAGATTCCAAGATGGCGACAGAGTAGGCGTTCTAACTGCCACCTCCCAGGACCAAATTGGATTACAACTTAATTTAAGAACAATCATCTTGAAAATCCAATGTTGGACTGAACAAAGAGGAGTCTATAACCAAGGATCACAGAAGAAGCCACACTGAGACTGGTAGGAAGGGCAGAGAGGTAGTAAAGGCTGCCCTGCTCCCAAGAGTGAGTGGTAGCTGAGGGTCTGGAGGGACTCTCACTGTGAAGAGGGTTGTCCTAAGAAGTATGGATCCTCAGTCCCAGGCCTAGAGCCCCAGCCTAGAGCTTGAGAGTCTAGAAGAGGCATCCACACAGCATTTGGAGGTAAAAAGAGCTGAATCTCTGTCTGCAAGAAAGAGACAGAGCTCTTGGAGACGCAGGCTCTGTCTTAAAGGGCCCATGCAGAAAATCTTGTTCACAGCCACTTACCTGAGGCTCCGGTGGAGGGAGAGCTGAGGGGACTAGAGTTGCATGAGGAGAGTATAAAATTGGAGGCCCAGGAAGTTACACTGTGGGGAAAGCCACTGGAGCCCCTGTGCTGAGTCATTCTCCAATGCTGTAGTCTCCATCTTTCTTGGGTGGAGCAGTCCTCTCTGAGCGGCATCACCCTGGGCGAAAGCAACTGCTCCACCCTTGAGAGTCTCTCCTGCCCCAGTCCATGGAGACCTGGCCATTATCAGAAATCAGGAAGCAGGGGGCACGTCAGTGACTCAGTTTTCTGGTGTTGAGGCCGGAGCTTTCCCCCACACGCTCCTGAGTCTAAGACTGATAATTTCACTTCACGGGAACTCAGTAGAAACAGTCCAGAGTGTGGGCAGACCACACCTCTGGGTCTCATAAGCTGCACACAACGGAATCCTGGGGCCACACCCTACTGAGGTCTGTGAAAACAGCCTGGATTGACTGACACCTGGGGCCAAGGGGCAGAGCCACACCCACTACCCTTCCTAATCCCTAAATTGACATAGGCTCTAGACCAGGGGTCCCCAAACTACAGCCCGCGGGCCACATGCGGCCCCCTGAGGCCATTTATCCGGCCCCCACCACACTTCCAGAAGGGACACCTTTTTCATTGGTGGTCAGTGAGAGGAGCATCCTGTGCTCCTGGAGTACTGTATGTGGCGGCGCCGCAAAGTGCAGTGTTGCTCATTACAGTACTACTTCCGGTGACGCGGGACGCACACATCACGGCTCCAGAAGTGTGTCATATCACTTGTTATGGCTAGCAGTGACAAATATGGAACCGGACATTGACCATCTCATTAGCCAAAAGCAGGCCCATAGTTCTCATTGAAATACTGGTCAGTTTGTTGATTTAAATTTACTTGTTCTTTATTTTAAATATTGTATTTGTTCCCGGGTTTTTTGTTTTTTTTTTTACTTTAAAATAAGATATGTGTAGTGTGCATCGGATTTGTTCATAGTTTTTTTTTATAGTCCGGCCCTCCAACAGTCTGAGGGACAGTGAACTGGCCCCCTGTGTAAAAAGTTTGGGGACCCCTGCTCTAGACTCTACTAGAGGTTTCTTCAGTGGCTGAGTTTAACAAGTAATCAGCAGGCAGAGGCTGCAGGAGGTGGGACTCAGGGAACCTTGGCCTTTTGAGCAGACCTTCCCCCAGGCCCAGTGTGGGTAAAAGCCAGCCTAGGTGAGCAGCTCAGTATTTCTATGAGCACCTGGGCCCAGCAGAGGCAGCCACAAACTCTGGACTGCTTGTAGCTCCGAGAACTTTGCTGAGGGCCAGTCATGGGCAGTGTCTCCCACAGGTCTGCTCCGGGTTCCCCCAGGGAGGCCTAAGGCTGGCACATCCAGTGGCCAGGTATGGATACCATTGGTTCAGGACCTAACAACCTTTGCTAGAGTGGGATCCTAAGGAAAGACTCCTCACACCTGGCCCAGATGAGTTGAGTTCTACTCTCTGTGATCAGTACTGGCACAGTGGCTCATGTGCATTGGATAGGATGGAGCTTCAAAGTCAGCTGGCCTAGGCACTGAATATCCTGCCCTGCTAGGCTAGATTCCAGAAGAGGAAGGGAGAGAGGCTTGGGACATGGACATTTAAAGTGTGGATCACTGTGAATCTATTGTTGGATCTGGTCTAGGGGTTTAGCCACTTTCTTGGGGGATACAGTTGCCCCAGGAGAGGACTCTTTCAGTCTTCCTTTCTGAGACCAGGGTCTCACCAGCTGTAAGAACTTTCACAGGAGGGATTATCAACCCCATTTGATCTGAACCTGCTGCTCACCTTGTTGGGGAGAAATAAAATTTTAGTATCCAGTAGTGGCTGAGGGATTAAGCTCTGGAGTAGGGGCCATATTCCCTGTACTGAGCTCCTGACCAAGAGACCCTTGAAGTAGGGAGTCCCACTAACGTAGCATTTCCAACCTCAGCTGCTCTAACCCAACAAATTTGCAACAATACAGGGGTTGGTTGGGTGAGCCCAGTCTGAGCCCACACAGAATATTCTGTGGGAAGACCACACAGCTGCTAGAGGAGGTGGAGCAGCTGAAAAGTGGAGGCCAATCTTATGGAGCTTGGGGCTTTTATGGAGCTGCTGTCATCTCTAAGTAAGAGGAATCTGATTTTTTTTCACAGGTTGACCCCTCCCACACTACCTTGGCACAGGAAATCCAGACACACACAGTGAAAAGAGCAGTAGCTGGGGACAGGTAGCTCACAGTGGGTTACAAACAGTGACTGATGCCAACCCCTGAAGATCTCAAACGAACACAATTGGTAGTGGGTGGCAGACAGCACCAATCTTAGACTCAGCTAGCTACACAAGCAGCACATCCAAAGGAAGAGTCTTGCAGGCACCAGACACTGTGGAGAATAAATACGCCCAACAGGACAGACATTGCACAGTGCGTAATACACATGATCAAGGTTGATCCTTAGACCCAGCCAGCCTGAAAGAATAATGGTACCTATGACCAGGCCAACTACATTCTATACTCACATACAACAGGAGGGAAAATAATACCCTCAAGAAACATTCCTAGAGCAAGAAACTCAGGTGGCTTGGAGGTCAGTACCACTGAGCCCATCTTCCTCATAAAGACTCTTCCTCATAAAGACCCACAAAAATTTCAAAATCATACAGTGCTACCCAATACACAGACAAAATGGGAAGACAAAGAAATGTGACCCAAATGAATCAACAAGAGAAATCTATAAAAAAAGAAAGAAATGAAATGGAAATAACCAAACTACCAGATGCAGAGTTTAAAATAATGATTTTTAGGATGCTCAAGGATCTTAGAGCAACAATGGATGAACATAATGAGTACCTAAATAAAGAGATAGCAAGCATCAAAAAGGACACTGATCATAAGAAACATGAAACTAGAAATCAACTACAATAGAAAAACTGAAAAATATCCAAACTCTTGGAGGCTAAATAGCATGTTATTAAATAACAAATGGGTTAACAATGAGATCAAAGAAGAAATAAAAAATTTCCTTGAAACAAATGAAAATGAACACACAACAACCAAAAATCTATGAGACACAGCAAAAGCATTCATAGCATTACAGGCATACCTTAAGAAGCAAGAAAAAGCTCAAATAAACAACTGAACCCTGCATCTAAAAGAACTCGAAAAAGAACAACAAATAAATCCCAGAGGAAGTAGAAGGAAGGAAATAATAAAGATCAGAGCAGAAATAAATGACATAGGGGCTAAAAAACAATACAAAAAACAATAAAACCAAGATCTGGTTCTTTGAAAAGGTAAACGAGATTGACGAACCTGATCAGGTGGTGGTGCAGTGGATAAAGCATCGGACTGAAATGTGGAGGACCCAGGTTTGAAGCCCCGAGGTCGCCATCTTGAACACAAGGTCACTGGCTTGAGATGGGATAATAGACATGACCCCATGGTCACTGCCTGAGCCAAGGTTGCTGGCTTGAAGCCCAAGGTTGCTGGCTTGAGTCTAAGGTTGCTGGCTTGAGCAAGGGGTCACTTGCTCTGCTGTAGCCTTTGGTCAAAGCACATATAAGAAAGTAATCAATGAACAAGTAAGGAGACCAAGAAGCCGCAACGAAGAATTGATGCTTCTCATTTCTTTCTCTTCCTGCATGTCTGTCCCTATCTGCCCCTCTCTTTGTCTGTCTCTGTCACACACACAAAAAAGATCGACATACCTTTAACTAGACTCATTAAGAAATAAAGAGAGCGGATTTAAATAAACACAATTAGAAGTGAAAGTGGAGAAGTAAAAAGTGACTCCACAGTATTACAAAAGACCATAAAAAATACTATGAAGATCTATATGCAAAAAAGTTGGACAGCCTGGGAGAAATAGATGAATTCGTAGAAACATGCAATCTTCCAAAACTCAATTTGGAAGAATCAGAAAACCTAGACAGACTGATTACAACAAATGATATTGAAACAGTTATCAAAAAACTATTAAAAAACAAAAGTCCCGAATGGATGGTTTCACAGGTGAATTTTTCCAAACATTCAAAGAACAACTAACACCTCTCCATCTTAAGCTATTTCAAAAATTCAAGAGGAGGAAAGACTTCCAAGCTCCTTTTATGAGGCAAGTATTATGCTCATTCCAAAAAGCTGGTAAAGATACTACAAAGAAAGAAAACTATAGGCCAATATTGCTAAACATAGATGCTAAAATTATCAACAAAATATTAGCAAACCGAATCCAGCAACACATTAAAAAAAATCATACATCATGATCAAGTGGGATTCATTCTAGGGAGGCAAGGCTGGTACAACATTTGGAAATCAATAAATGTGATTCATCATATAAACAAAAGGAAGGATAAGAATCACATGATTATATCAATAGATACAGAAAAAGCATTTGATAAAATCCAGCACCCATTTATGATCAAAACTCTCAGCAAAGTGAGAATACAGAGAACATACCTCAACATGATAAAGGCCATACATGACAGACAGCCAACACCATACTCTATGAGCAAAAATGAAAAACAATCCCCGTAAGATCAGGAACATACAGGGGTGCCCCCTTTCACCACTTTTATTCAACATAGTTCTGGAAATCCTAGCCACAGAAATCAGACAAGAAGAAATAAAAGGCAACCAAATTGGGAAAGAAGAAGTATAACTGTCATTATTTGCTCATAACATAATACTGTACATAGAAAACCCTAAGTCTCAGTCAAAAAACTACCAGGCCCTGTCTTGTTCCTGAATTTAGGGTAAAAGTCCTCAGTTTTATGCCACTTAATATGCTGTTAGCTGATGGTTTATCCTAAATGGCCTTTATTATGTTGAGATATTTTCCTTCTCTACGCATTTTATTGAGTGTTTTAAACATAAAATAATGTTGTATTTTATCAAATGCCTTTTTTTGCATTTATTGATAGAATCATATGATTTTTGCTCTTTGTTTTGTTGATACTGTGTATTAAGTTAACCATTTTATGTATGTTAAACCATCCCTGTGATTCCGGGATGAATCCTACTTAATCATGATGAATTATTTTTTTAATGTGTTGTTGTATTCGATATGCTAGTATTTTGCTTAGTAATTTAGCATCTGTATACATATTGGTTTGTAGTTTTCTTTTTTGTTGTTGTCCTTGCCAGGTTTCGGTATGAGGGTTATGTTGACCTCATATAATGTGTTTGGAAGTATTGCTTCTTTTCAATTTTTTGGAAGACTTTAAGTAGAATAGGAACCAAGTCTTCTTTGAATGTTTGATAGAATTCACTAGTATAGCTGTCTGGCCCTGGACTTTTATTTTTGGAGAGGTTTTTGATAGTTGTTTCTATTTCCTCCCTGCTTATGAGTCTGTTTAGGCTTTCTGTTTCTTCATGACTCAGTCTAGGAAGGTTGTATTGTTCTAGGAATTTATCCAATTCTTCTACATTGTTAAATTTGGTGGCATATAGTTTTTCATAGTATTCTACAATAATTCTTTGTATATCTATGATATCTGTGGTGATTTCTCCTCTTTCATTTTGGATTTTGTTTATATGAGTCCTTTCTCTTTTTTCCTTAGTGAGTCTTGCCAAGGTTGTCCACTCTCTCCACTCTTATTCAACGTAGTGCTGGAAGTTCTAGCCAGAGCAATCAGACAAGAGAATGAAATAAAAAGCATTAATATTGGGAAAGAAGAAGTAAAGGTTTCACTTTTTTTTTAAAGCTGGAAACGGGGAGAGACAGTCAGACAGACTCCCGCATGCGCCCGACCGGGATCCACCCGGCACGCCCACCAGGGGCGACGCTCTGCCCACCAGGGGGCGATGCTCTGCCCCTCTGGGGGGTCGCTCTGCTGCGACCAGAGCCACTCTAGCGCCTGGGGCAGAGGCCAAGGAGCCATCCCCAGCGCCCGGGCCATCTTTGCTCCAATGGAGCCTTGGCTGCGGGAAGGGAAGAGAGAGACAGAGAGGAAGGAGGGGGGGTGGAGAAGCAAATGGGCGCTTCTCCTATGTGCCCTGGCCGGGAATCAAACCCGGGTCCCCCGCACGCCAGGCCGATGCTCTACCGCTGAGCCAACCGGCCAGGGCCAAAGGTTTCACTTTTTGCAGATGATATGATCCTATACATTGAAAACCCCAAAGACTTCACAAAAAGACTACTAGAAACAATAAACCAATACAGTAAGGTCGCAGGATACAAAATTAATATATAAAAGTTTATTGTCTTCCTATATGCCAACAATAAAACATCAGAAAATGAGCTCAAAAAATAATCCTCTCCATGGTTGCAACAACAAAAAAAATAAAATACCTAGGAACAAACATAACAAAGAATGTAAAGGACTTATATAATGAAAGCTGCAAAACATTGTTAAGGGAAATCGAAAAAGATACAATGAAATGGAAAAATATTCCTTATTCATGGATAGAAAGAATAAATATAGTCAAAATGACTATATTACCCAAAGTTATATACAAATTTAATGCAATTCCCGTCAAAATTTCAATGTCATTTTTTAAAGAAATGGAACAAAAAATCATCAGGTTTATATGGAACTATAAAAAACCCTGAATAGCCAGAGCAATCCTAAGGAAAAAGAACAAAGCTGAGGGCATTACAATACTTGACTTCAAATTATATTATAGAGCCATGATAATCAAAACAGCATGGTATTGGCAGAAAAATAGACACTCAGACCAAAGGAATAGAATAGAAAGCCCAGAAATAAAACCACATTTATACAGTCAAATAATTTTTGATAAAGGGACCAACAACACAAAATGGAGAAAAGAAACCCTCTTCAACAAATGGTGCTAGAAAAACTGGAAAACCACATGCAAAAGAATGAAACTCAACTACAATTTGTCCCCTTGTACAAAAATTAATTCAAAATGGATCAAAGCCATAAATATAAGACCTGAAACAATAAATTACATAGAAGAAAACATAGGTTCTAAACTCATGGACCTTGGTTATAAAGAGCACTTTATGAATTTGACTCCAAAGGCAAGGGAAGTGAAGGCAAAGATAAATGAACAGGACCACATCAGACTAAGCTTTTGCACAGCAAGAGAAACTGACAACAGAAAAAACAGATAGCCAACTAAATGGGAGATGATATTTTCAAACAACAGCTCAGATAAGGGCCTAATATCCAAAATATTCAAAGAACTCACAAAACTCAACAACAAACAAGCAAACAATCCAATAAAAAATTGAAAGAGGACATGAACAGACACTTTTCCCAGGAGGAAATACCAATGGACAACAGATATATGAAAAGATGCTCATCTTCATTAGCTTTTAGAGAAATGCAAACCAAAACTACAATGAGATAACACTTAACACCTGTTAGATTAGCTATCATCATCAAGACAGGTAATAACAAGTGTTGGAGAGGCTGTGGAGAAAAAGGAACCCTCATTCACTCTTGGTGGGAATGTAAAGTAGTACAAACATTATGAAAGAAAGTATGGTGTTTCCTCAAAAAATTAAAAGTAGAACTACCATATGACCCAGCAATCCCTCTACTGAGTATATACCCCCCAAACTCAAAAATACTGGTATGTAAAGACACATGCAGCCCCATGTTCATTGCAACATTGTTCATAGTGGCCAAGACATGAAAACAACCAAAAAGCCCTTCAATAGATGATTGGATAAAGAAGAAGTGGTACATATATATTATACTATGGAATACTACTCAGCTATAAGAAATGATGACATAGGATCATTTACAACAACATGGATGGACCTTGATAAAATTATATTGAGTGAAATAAGTAAATCAGAATAAAACTAAGAACTATATGATTCCATACATAGGTGGGATATAAAAATGAGACTCCGAGACATGGACAAGAGTGTGGTGGTTATGGGGGGGAGAGGGAAGGGGTAGGGGGGAAGGGTGGGGCACAAAGAAAACCAGATAGAAGGTGACGGAAGACAATTTTACTTTGGGTGATGGTTATGCACCATAATGAAATGTCAAAATAACCTGGAGCTGTTTTCTCTGAACCTATGTACCCTTATTGATCAATGTCACCCCATTAAAATTAAGAAAAGAAAAACCCCCCAAAATGAAGAACACAAACAAAAAAACCTACCAGACTTGATAGATGAATTCAGCAAGGTATGATATAAAATTAATATTCAGAAATCAGTAGCATTTTTATACACCAACAATAAACTGTCAGAAAGAGAAATTAAAGAAATACTCCCCTTCACTACTGCAACAACAACAACAAAATACCTAAGAGTCAATTTAACTAAGGAAGTAAAAGACTTGTACTTGGAAAATTATAAGACATTGAAAAATGAAATCAAGAAAGATACAAACAATTGGAAGCATATACCGTGTTCATGGATAGGAATAATTAACATCATTAAAATGTAAATACTACCCAAAGCAATGTACAGATTCAATGCAATTGCTATTAAAATATCAATGGCATACTTCACAGATCTAGAACAAGTATTCTAAAAATTTATATGGAACCAAAAACAAAACCAAACCCTGAATAGCCTCAGTAATCTTGAAAATGAAGAAAAAGTGGGAGGTATCACACCTCCTGAGATCAAGTTATACCATAAGGCCATTGTACTCAAAATAGCTTGGTACTGGTATAAGAACAAGCATACAGATCAATGGAACAGAACAAAGAACCCAGAAAAATCCACAACTTTATGGTCAATTGATATTTGATAAAGGAGGTAAGAGTATACAATGGAGTAAAGACAGTCTCTTTAATAAGTGGTGTTGGGAAAATTGGACTGGTACATGCAGAGAAATGACTAGACCACCAACTTACAGCATTCACAAAAATAAACTCAAAATGGATAAAAGACTTAAATGTAAGTCACAAAACCATAAACATCTTGGAAGAAAACATAGGCAGTAAACTCTGATATCTCTTGTAGCAATATTTTTGCTGATATATCTTCATGTGCAAGTGAAATAAAGGACAAAATAAACAAATGGAATTATATCAAACTAAAAGCTTTTGAACAGCAAAAGACACCATGAACAAAATTAAAAGGGCACCCACACAGTGAGAGAACATATTCGTCAATACGTCTGATAAGGGGTTAATAACCAAAATTTATAAAGAACTTCTAAAACTCAACCAGAAAGATAAACAATCTAATTAAAAATGGGCAAAGGCCCTGAATAGACACTTTACCAAAGAGGACATATAGATAGCCAATAGGCAAATGAAAAAATGTTCAATGTCACTAATCATCAGAGAAATGCAAATTAAAACCACAATGAGATGTCACCTCACACCTGTTAGAATCAACAAAACAACACAGAATAAGTGCTGGCGAGGATGTGGGGAAAAGGGAACCCTCCTGCACTGCTGGTGGGAATGCAGACTGGTGCAGCCCCTGTGGAAAACAATGTGGCGTTTCCTCAGAAAATTAAAAATGAAAATGCCTTTTGACGCAGCTATTCTACTTCTAGGAATATATCCTAAGAATCCCAATATACTAATTTACAAGAAGATATGCACCCCCATTTATTACAGCATTGCTTACAATAGCCAAGATCTGGAATCAACCCAATGTCCATTTGTGTACAAATGAATAAAAAAGCGGTGGTACATTTACACAACGGAATACTATGTGGTCATGAAAGAGAAGGAAATCTTACCTTTCGTGATGGCATGGATAGACTTGGACATTATTATGCTATTTGAAATAAGCCAGGCAGAGAAAGATAGATGTCTTATAATCTCACATATATGTGGAATCTAATGAACATGGTGAACTGAGGAACAGAATAAGGCAGAGTGGGGTCATGGAAAGCAGAGGGTCAGCTGTCAGAGGGAAGGGGGATAGGAGATGGGATCAGAGAAGGTAAAGGGATTAGTGAAATTATGTATATATGAGACATGGATATAAATAACAGGACAGTAAATCCCAGAGGTAAGGGAGTCAGGGGGAGGGGTCAAAAGTGGTGTAATGGGCGGCACGTTGTTGGGGGTGAGGTTGTTATATTGAGTGGGACACTTGAATCCATGTTAACATAATGAATTTTAAAAATTAATAATAATAAAAAAAGAAGAGCCTGACCAGGAGGTGGCACAGTGGATAGAGCGTTGGACTGGGATGCAGAGGACCCAGGTTCGAGACCCCGAGGTCGCCAGCTTGAGCACGGGCTCATCTGGTTTGAGCAAAAGCCCACCAGCTTGAACCCAAGGTCACTGGCTCCAGCAAGGGGCTACTCGGTCTGCTGAAGGCTCACAGTCAAGGCACATATGAGAAAGTAATCAATGAACAACTAAGGTGTTGCAATGAAAAACTAATGATAGATGCTTCTCATCTCTCTCCGTTCCTGTCTGTCTGTCCTTGTCTATTCCTCTCTCTGACTCACTCTCTGTCTCTGCAAAAAAAAAAAGAAAGAAAAAAAAAAAAAAAAAAAAGAAGACATAGTGTCTTGTCCTGGCACAAGCAGTCTTTGGGTGTGTAAGCTTAGACAGATCAAATAACTTTTTTCATTTCCAAAATTTTGGGAAAATTTTCTGTAAACTGAAGATTTACACCGGAGTTAGGTGGCATTATTATTATTATTATTATTATTATTATTATTTAGAAAACCATTTTTCTTGTATGCTTTAAATGTCCAAAGAGATGCTATACAATATATTAGTCAGTCATGGATGTGCTACATTACCAAGCATGAACAACCCTGTTTTAGTGCTGTAAAGCTGAAACTGCATTAGGGATTATTATTATTTTTTTCCATGGAGATAGAGCTACTGATTTATTTTTTAAAAGGATATTTAGAATCTGAAGAAGATTGCTGACTCAAGTGAAACATAAAGGTCAATTTTTGCATCTAAGCTATGTTGTCACAACATTTAAATAATCAAAAGGTTGTTTTCGGAGATAATTGTAGTTCCACATTTTAACTAAGTATTTAATGACAATAAACTATAAACAAGATCTGCTTTCATACGGGAGCTCTGTGGGCCTAGTCACTGTCCAGATGGCAGGAATCAAAGGATAAAAATGTATTTAAATTAGGGATAATCCAAATCTTTCAAACCAGATTTAAATAGGTGTTAAGAAAATATTTTGGAGACTTTCTATAACTCATTTAAAATATGACAAGTCAGGGACTTTTGTTTCATTTAAGTATTGTTTCTGAGTGATTATTTTTTAATTATTATTTTTTTAAGAGAGAGAGAGAGAGACAAAGAGAGGGACAGATAGGGACAGGCAGGAGGGGAGAGAGATGAGAAGCATCAATTTCTTTGTTGCGGCTCCTTAGTTGTTCATTGATTGCTTTTTCATATGTGCCTTGACTGGGGGACTACAGCAGAGTGAGTAGCCCCTTGCTCAAGCCAGCAACCTTGGGCTTCAAGCCAGCGACCTCTGGACTCAAGCCAGCAACCATGGGGTCATGTCTATGATCCCACACTCAAGCCAGTGACCCCATGCTCAAGCTGGTGAGCCTGCGCTCAAGCTGGCGACCTTGGGGTTTCAAACCTGGGTCCTCTGAGTCCCAGTCTGATGCTCTATTCACTGCACCACTGCCTGGGTAAGCAATTTTATTTTCAATTTATTGTCTTGACATGCTTTCAAGTGTCCCACTCAATATAACACCCTACACACTGCATCATGTCCCCCCAACCCCCATGCAAAGTGTCTTTCCAACCCCATTCCTCCTTCTTTTCCCTTCACCTCCACTCTCCCTTTTCTTCCTGGCTATGGCTACCATGTTGTATTTATCTCTGTGTTATGTATATATGGTTTTTAGCTAATCCCTTCACCTCCTTTGATCCAGTCCCCTCTTCCCCCTTCCCTTTGACAGCTGTTCATCTGTTCTTTGTGTTCCTGCCTTTGTTTCTATTTTGTTCCTCAGTTTATTGTGTTCATCTGAGTCCACATATAAGTGAGATCATATTTTAAAAAATAAAATACTTATATTTTTTAAGTTATATAATACTCTTGTAGACAAATTAGAAATAATAGATGAACAAGTAGGAAAAAATAATCCTATTAATTTTACTACCTAGATATAATAACTAGGAGCACTTTGGTATATTTTGTTTGAAGTTTTCCCCCTATGTTTACATATGAAAATGATTACTTATGAACTTACAGTTGTAAGGCCTGTTACTTACTTCTCTGAATTCCAGTTTTCTCATCTTTAAAAAGAGTTAAAAATGCTAACCTCATAAGGTAGTTGTGAAAATAAAATTTCATAATACTTTAAATATATTTACCAGAATTGCTGGAATATAATTATGCTCAATCAAGTTATTTCATTATTTACTTGTGAAAATGGGACCTTACTGGTTGTGTAACTTTTTCTTATGGATATATTTACATGCCAGTAAATATATGGCCATCACTTCATTTTAAGGATCCTGTGGTATCTCATTAAATATAGATCTATCTTAATACATATCACCTTCTATTATGGCTATTATAAATTTTTTCATCAAATATCCTGAGACATGTACCTTTATGCATGTGAGTGTTTATTTCTCAAGGATTATTAAGAAATTGTTGGGTCAAAAGGTACAAACATTTAAAAACTTTTGATATGTCTTGTGAAATTGACTAAGAATATTTTGAAAGTTCATTCTTTCACTAGTGCTGAGCATTATTAAATAGTATCTGGCCTCAGCATACCTCGTACTTCTTGATAAGTAGCCCCAAGTCCTGTACTTGTGTCAGCAGGCCTTGGTTTGCAGCTTAGCCTCCCCCAGGCACCTCCAAGCCCAGCACGAGTGTCAACTACCTGCAGATCTCTTTTTAGCTTATACTAAGTGGCCCTGGGCGAGGCATAGGCCAAGATGAGCTTGGCATGCACCAGAGACCCTCCCAAAGAGCCCCAGAACCAATACACCTGCTGACCAGCTTCAGACCACACCAGAGCACCACCTAATCACCTACACAAACAACACACCAAAGAGCAAATTTGACAACAGGTACCAGAAGCCTGCTAAAGTTAATCTTGCTCCATAGGGTCAGCTTCTGCAGAACAGCTCCTCCACTGTAGTCATGGCCAGTCCTTATAGCCAATCAGCTGGAGGGTCAATCCTTCCCATTGAAATGCCAACAGCAATCAAGATTCAACTATAACAGGAGGGTATACACAACCCACTCAAGTGACATGCCTTGTGTAGCTGGTTTAGGTTACCAGGGAAACTTTGCCACTGGGGCCCATAGATCACCTACTACAGAAGATCATTCTATCAAGACTAGAAAATGTAGTAGTTCTAACACACAGAAACAAATATAGGGAGGCAGCCAAAATGAGGAGACAAAGAAACATGTCCCAAGTAAAAGAACAGATCAAAACTCTAGAAAAAGAAGTAAACAAATTGGAGACAAACAGTCTACCAGATGCACGTCCAAAACATTTGGTTATAAGAAAGTTCAGTAATCTCAGTGAAAACTTCAACAAAAAAATAGAAAACATAAAAATAGAGGTAGAAAACATGAAAGAAAACCAGAAATAAATATAATAACTGAAATGAAGAATACATTAGAGGGAATCAATAGTAGGTTAATTGAAACAGAGGACCAGATCAGTTATTTGGAAGATAAGGTTGCAGAAAACACCCAATCAGAACAACAAAAAGGAAAAAAAAACTTATAAAAATGAGGATAGTTTTTAAGGGGTCTCTGGGACAACATCAAGTGTATCAATATTTGCACCAGACGGATACCAGAAGGAGAAGAAAGAGCAAGAAATTAAATATCTATTTGAAGGAAATTTCACTAATCTGGCAAAGGAAGTAGACATACAAGCCCATGAAACACAGAGAGTCCCAAACAAGATGAACCCCAACAGGCCCACACCAAGAGAGATCATAATCAAAATGCCAAAGGTTAAAGAGAAAGAGTGAATCTTAAAAGCAGCAAGAGAAAAGCAGTTAGTTACCTACAAGGGAGCTCCCATAAGACTGTCAGCTGATTTCTCAACAGAAACTTTGCAGGCCAGAGGGATTGGCATGAAATTTTCAAAGTGATGAGGAGCAAGGATGTACAACCAAGATTACTTTACTCAGCAAAGCTATTGTTTAGAATTAAAGGACAGCTAAAGAGCTTTCCAGACAAAAAAAAGCTAAAGAAGTTCATCACCACCAAACTAGTATTACATGAAATGTTAAAGGGACTTCTTTAAAAAGAAAAAGTAAAAAGATAAAAGAGATGAATAATAAAATGGCAATAATTACATATCTATTGACAATTACTTTACATGTATATAGATTAACTGGTCCAATAAAAAGACATTGGGTGGCTGAATGGATAAAAAAATAAGGACCTACATATGCTATCTATAAAAGACTCTTTTCAGATTGAAAGACACACACAGACTGAAAGTAAAGAGATGGAAAAAGATATTTTATGAAAATGGAAACATTAAAAAAAAAAAGCTGGGGTAGCAATACTTATACCAGATAAAATAGACTTTAAAACAAAAGCTATAACAGGAGACAAAGAAGAACTCAGCAATTCTACTTCTGGGTATTTATCCAAAGAAATTCCAAATGCTAATTCAAAAAGATATATATAACCGTATGTTAATTATAAGGCATTATTTACAATAGCCATGATATGGAAACCATCTAAGTATCTATCAATAGATGAATAGACAAAGAATGGTACATGTATATAATGGAATGTTACTCAGCCATAACATAATGAAATCTGGCATCTGCAACAACATGGATGGACTAGAGGGTATTATGCGCAGTGAAATAAGTCAGACAGAGAAAGACAAATGCCATATGATTTCACCTTTAGGTGGAATCTAAAAAGCATATGAACAAACAACACAGAAACAAAAGGAATTAGGGGGATGGGTATAAAAGGAGAAGGGATTAAGAAGTACAAATTGATAGTTGCAAAATAGTCATGGGGATATCAAGTATAGCATAAGGAATACTATCAATAATATTGTAATAACTATGTATGGTGTTAGATGGGTACTAGTTTTATTTGGGGCAATCACTATAAGTTATATAAATGTCTAATCACTATGTTATGTACCTGACACTAACATAATATTGCATGTCAACTGTAACTGAAAAATAAAACATTATTAAAAATATAAAAATAAATAATTTAACCAATGTATTGATTTATTTCACTAAGAAGAAAACACAGTACACATATTTTTAAAGTATTATTCTCCCACTCCCTCAGTGTTCTGATGTGGCTTGCTCCCTAATAATAGGCTTTAAGGAGAAAAAAGTTTCCAACACAGGCTCTTAAAGGTATTGGTTGTTATGGTGACCATATTCTCTACTGATCAGCAAATCTTGAATCTGATAATCTTGCTGAAGGAAGAGGCTTTCCCCTTTGAGAAGAGAAAAATCTACTGTCTGGTAGAAGAGGCGGGGCTTCATTCCGCAGGTCCTACGTGAGGATGTAATGCTGCTGCACTTCCTCTTCTTTTGGCCTTGCGGTAAGGGAAAGAAAGATTTGACTCCAAATAAAGACTCAAGAAGAAGTTTAGTTTCCAGAAGATTATTAAAATTTGTTTACAAAATCAGTGTAGACTAGAAAGCAATTGACATAAATTAATGGTTTTTGAGTAAAGATTTAATTGTTCCTAGGGTTTTGCACTTTTTTTTTTAACTATAATATAATCCAGCATCATGGTTTTCAAACACAAGACTGCTTGTGTTCTTTAGCTCAAAATTAGATTACAAGTATAAGTGAGACACACCCTACAGTCAATCTTTTGCAAAAACATAAATACCACCACTTGGTCGAGTTTTCCTAAAGAAAATAGGACAGATATGTTCAAATGAATGCCAGACTATCAAATCATAATATTTGTGTTCATAGTACTATTTTGCTAATAGTACTGAAGTTATTTGTACTGAAGAAAATAAATAGGATTCTTTGGGTACATTCAACAGAAGGTTGAGTTCTACTTCTCAGTGCCATATAAACTCACATAACTTTTGTATTTTTCTTTCATTTGCACTCAACCAGTTTGTGATGATCTGTGTATCATTCTAGAGAGTGGAGATCCGACTGGGAGACAAAGTCCTTACTCTCATGGAGTTTCCAGTCTAGAGGAAGCAGGTAAACAATAAAAAATACAGATATAAATAGTATAATTTCAAATAGTTGTTAAAACTTTAGAAATAATTCTATAGACTTCTTTTAGAAAATGTGATTAAGGAAGATCTCTTAAAGATCTCTAAACAACCCAGGTAAAAGCATTCTAGGCACAGAATACGGAGTTGAGATGAATGAGCAGAAGAGCCAGCGTGGCTGGAATGTCTTACTGGGGTGGGCAGGTGGATGCGAGGGAACAGTAACAGGGGCCAGAGAATGCCTTGTGGACCGCAAGCAAGGACTTTGGATCTCATTTTATTTGTGATGGGAAAATACTGGCAGATATTAACTTCTGTTATTGGCAGAGAAGTGAAAGAATCTGATGCAGCATCTGAGAAGAGAACTGGAATTCTCTAGGGAGTAAGACTGAACACGGGGAGAAAAGGAGGGAGGCAGCAGTTTGGGCCAGCGGTGTTGCTGGTGTGGGGGAGAGTTTGTGCAGGGTATAGATTCAGTTGAATTCCTTTTGTTTGAACATTAGTCCAATCAGACCTTCTGTTGGACTGGATGTGAGACTATCGGGGAAGAAAGGGCACCTTTCAGGGCTTTGTTCTGAGCAGAGTGTGGGGCGATTTCTGAACGGGGGTGCGGACTGGTTTGGGATGGGAAATCAAGAGTTAGGCTTTAGATATGGTAAGTACACAATGAATATTAGAGCCCAAGTGGTGGCACCAGCAGGCAACTGGATATCCAGTTCAGGATTTCTGGGGAGAGGTCAAGGTTGAGAAATCAGATTAATCAGCTAGTGTGTAAATCTACAGAACTAAAAGAGATGGCTAAGAAGACTGTAGGAGGAGAGAAGAGGAGCAAGGGCTGTGTCTTGGGGCTCTGTGATATGAAGAAGAGAGATACAAGTGGAAGAACCAGAAAGGAGATAGAAGAAAAATAGTCCGAGCTGGGAGAAAACCAGTATCTAACACAGCACACTGCTTGGCACGAAGTACACATACCATACGAATCTCCTGAAAGGAAGCATGAATAATCTGGCTTCTGCCTCCTCTGGGTGCCTCTTCATCTCCTCTCCTACTGCTCTCGGTCTCCACCTTACAATCTAACCAGACTCAGTGACACCTGAAAGTCTTCAAATGCACCAATCATCTATGTCTTCATGCATTTTTAAGTATTCTTCCCTCTGCTTCGAATGCCTTCTCCCTTCTGCTCCGGCTGCCTCTTCCAATTCAGTGTGATGCCTGCTCTTGAGAAAGCTCTGTGCCTGCCAGGCAGGGGAGGCCCCCTTCACTATGCACTCAAGGGGGCAGGAGCTAACTTTTATTATAGTACTTATCATGTTGTATTAAGATTCTTAATTATCTTTATCTTCTACAGAGTTTGAGCAAGTTGCGGGCGGCATGGTATCTCTCATCTCTGTCTCTTGTACCTAACGTAGGGTCTGGTTATAATGGTCACTTAACAAGTGTAAGGCCCTGGCTGGCTGGCTCAGAGGTAGAGTGTCGGCCCGGCATGCGGAAGTCCTGGCTTCGATTTCCAGTCAGGGCACACAGGAGAAGCAACCATCTGCTTTTCCCCCCTCCCCCCTCCCCCACCTCTCTCTGTGTCTCTCTTGTCCCTTCCTGCAGCCGTGGCTCAAATGAGCAAGTTGGCCCCGGGCACGAAGGATGGCTCCATGACCTAGCCTCAGATACTGAAATAGCTTGGTTGCCCGAGCAATAGAGCAGTGGCCCCAGATGGGCAGAGCATTGACCCCAGACGGGGTGTGCCGGGTGGATCCCAGTTGGGGCACATGCAGGAGTCTGTCTCTCTGCCTCTCTGCCTCTCACTTGATAAAAAAAACCAAAATACAAAAATATAAAAAAACCCAAATGTAATGCTTTTTAAACAAATAAATGAATGCATGATTCAATTTGTGAGGCTTAGTTCAACTTCCTAGTCAACTTTAAGTTGTTCCTCCCCACTTATGTGTTACCCTAAGATTCCATGAGCAAGTCTCTGGTTAGTTTACCAAACCCACAGAACAAGTTGGCACAACACCTCATAGCTCTCTTATTTTAATGAAGCAGAAGGTGCCTTCTGTCTGTACATCACATCCATATTTCATTAAAGATGCTTCCTTTGACAGGGCTTTAAAAATGTAACCATTTCATCACAGAAACAATTTGGATAGCACTGGTGGAGAGGAGATAAAGGCATACAGCATGGTTCAAGTTATGTCAGAGAGATTTCTTAGCAGTCAGCATGGTTCAGTGGCACTGTGTAAAATGCTCCTATTCTTTTGAAAATATTTCAGAGATCCTGTAAAAATCATGAACTGAAATAATCTGACTTGGATCACAATGCTACTACTCAATCAATGTCACATTTAGCAACAAGGAAAAAGTTTTCAAAGCTGCTGCATTCCTGCCTGCTGCTGCCAAAACAGCTGTGACACAGCTGTGACATGGAGCCAAGCCCCTCTGTGCAGGTCAGATTTCATGGGGGTTCTGTAATGAGTTCTGAGACCAAGACCGGGACAGGTAACTTTCTATTTTCACTTGCAAATGAATGGCCATAGCAAGATGTAAGGTTCACATTGAATGGTCATACATATACAAAGAACAAATTTAGCCTTGGAGCTGGTGTTAACACTGAAACCTGAACTTATTTAAGAAAAATTGGAAGAGAGGGCCCATGTTCATGTCATTCATCCTGCCTGAGTCCTTTATGCCTAATCATAAAGAGGGCCAAATCCTTTTTTTTTTTCCAGTGTGCAAAATAATTATTTGGTAAATGGCACGGTATTTTCAGTTGAATCTTGAGCATCTGCCCAGAATGTGTCTTTTGACATGTCTCTTGTAATTACTTCTGTTGAAATCTGTTAACTTGAAAAAAATATTAATAAAGGGAGAAAACACTGGAGAATGATAGAGAAAATCTGGAAAGAAGGTTAAGGAAAGCAATAAAAACATTAAAGGATTACAATCACACTGCCCTTAGGGGTTTTACAGAAACACAGATCTAGAAGTGATTTTGGCAGAAATAGGAGAATATACTTTGGGCAATATGTTAGCAAGAAATTTCCCCCTCACTGTGAGAACTTCGACAAGGAACTTGTTAGGGAAAGATTTGGTAATGAGAGAATTTAGCTGGGATTGCGAAATGACTGATACTGGTGATGTAAGTTCCTGAGAGGAATTCGACAACCCGTCCAATCATAACTAGATGTTCCCTTTCCCCATCATGTCTTAAATTGCTGCAGCAGGATTATAGATTAGACATAAAGAAAATCTACTCTGATTGAAATGACTGCAAGACATTGAAATGGGTCACCTAGGAAAGTTTTAGAATATTCTTCCTTAGCAATTGCTAAAAACAGAACTGGTACTCAGGGATGGCCCCAGGCAAAAGTGAAGAATCTTGTAGTCACAGACCTACACAACAGAAGATAGCCTTACAAAACCCCGAATCCAGAGGTTCCCACACTTGTCTGCACATTAAATCACCTGGGGATCTTTTCAAAATTCCCAGGCACAGGCCAGGGCCAGGGCCAGTGAAATCACACTCTCTAGGGGTGAGACACAGGCATCAGGAGTTTTGGAAACTCCCCAGGTAGATCCAGTAGGCAATCAAGTTAGGACACCATGGATGTAATCTAATGTTCTCAAGTTACAGATGGAAGAATTGAGGCCCAGAGAAGGAAAAGGATGGTCCCAGTCTGACCTGCGGGGGCAAGGAGTGGCAGAGGAGAAGGAGAGCCCAAGTCTCTGAACCTTGATCAGACTATGGAAAAACTATGGAAAGCTATGGACATATAGCATTAGGCTCCATCTTTCCTGGAAAAAAAAACAGCAACACACAATTTATTTTATGTTTATAAAAACAATACATTATAATTATAAATCACTAAAAAAATTGAAATTGCCAATGAAAATGAATAACCTCTTGCTTTCACCATCCAGAGATAAATTATTGACACTTTCGCATTTCCTTCTAATCTTTTCTTAAAGTCCATACATACTTTTACATTTTTGTGGAAGGTATGGTCTACCCTTTGCAAATGGTGGGAGGCTTTTCAGAGAGCCAGGGAGCCAGGGGTACAGATGGTGCTCAGGGCCTCGGGACACACCTATGCCTTGTTCTCCCTCCTCCCTCTATGGACACATAGCATTAGGCTCCATCTTTCCTGACTTCTGCATTGAGCTTGAGAACAAAATGGATTCAGGATGGACAAAACAAGTCCTGAGTAATGAGGCAAAGCTCAAGTGTAAGTTGTGGAGTTAGTGTCACCAACAGCTGTACACCCATAAAAGGGACTCTAGGGGAAGCTAGATTGAGGAACCACACTGAGTCCACTCGGGTGGCCACTTCTCTTCCATTATGCTCGGGGTCCTTGCCTGAACAAGCCAGGTCTGCTATCTAAATTCACAGTGGTCTATATGTGTGCACCTGTGTGTGTTCTCACCCATCCCAAGTTATGAGGGCTGCAAGGCTATTATTTTGAATAGGGTTTATCTTTATTATTGATCCAAATAATCAGTGTGATTTGGTAAATCCATAAAATCAAACTTCACTAATCAAAGAAATAATACTAGTTTTGAAGACCAGGTTGTATCATTGCCACCTGACCAGTAACCTAAAACCTAATTTGTGAGGTGACTCTTAAATCTAAAGGTCACAATTCAATGTCTGTTCACCACAGAGAACAAATGCTTTGATATAAAAAAATGGCTTAAGTTGACAAAAAAAACTTTTCAGAAGAACAAATGAGTCATAAGGAATGATTTAGCCAAAGAAGTGGTTAACTTCCAATGCAGCTTTCTCAAGTGTATTCTCTGCTTTGGGGGCTAAAAACGGCTTCAATAAACACCCTGTTACCATCACAGAAATGCAACACACTCAGATTGGTTTTAATTATTTGGTGAAAATCAAACCTTTCTTCACATTTAGGTTTAAGGATAGAGTGATCTATCTCTTTTTGTTCTGTCGTCACATCAAAGAGTCAGTCCTGTATCTGCATTTTCACTTCAGAGATGTGCAGGACACAGAAACAGAATATTTCATGGCTCACCCCCTTTCTACGACTACCAAAGTTGTTTTTTTATTTTTATTTTTTGTATTTTTCTGAAGCTGGAAACGGGGAGAGACAGTCAGACAGACTCCCTCATACGCCCGACTGGGATCCACCCGGCACGCCCACCAGGGGGTGATGCTTTGCCCACCAGGGGGCGATGCTCTGCCCCTCCAGGGTGTCGCTCCGTTGTGACCAGAGCCACTCCAGCACCTGGGGCAGAGGCCAAGGAGCCATCCCCAGCGCCCGGGCCATCTTTGCTCCAATGGAGCCTCACTGCGGGGAGGGGAAAAGAGAGACAGAGAGGAAGGAGAGGGGGAGGGGTGGAGAAGCAGATGGGTGCTTCTCCTGTGTGCCCTGGCCGGGAATCGAACCCGGGACTTCTGCACGCCAGGCCGATGCTCTACCACTGAGCCAACCGGCCAGGGCCTACCAAAGTTTTTTGATAGAGAAAGCAAATAGTGTTTGATAACCATAATAATTTGATTTTGGGGCTTGACTTGATGTTATTTATTTATCTGTTCATCTATTTTTACTCTTTGGATACTAAGTAACTAAGATGGGATAAATCTGTAAATTTTTTTCTTTTTTGTATTTTTCTTAAGTGAAAATGGGGGAGGCAGAGAGACAGATTCCCATATGTACCCAGCAAGCCTACTAGGGGGCAATGCTCTGCCCATCTGGGTCATTGCTCCATTGCAACTGGAGCCATTTTAGTGCCTGAGGTGAGGTCATGGAGCCATCCTCAGTGCCCAGGCCAATTTGCTCCAGTGGAGCCATGGCTGCGGGAAGGGAAGAGAGATAGAGAGAAGGAAGAGAGGGAAGGGTGAAGAAGCAGATGGGCACTTTTCCTGTGTGCCCTGACTGGGAATCGAACCTGGGACATCCACAAGCTGGGCTGATGCTCTACCACTGAGTTAACTGGGCAGGACCAAGCCTGTAAATTTTTTATTCTCAGATTTCACCACACAATTTACTTTTCACAGGAAATCAAAGTTGTGTCAAATTATTTGCATGTGGTTTATATGTGGCATTGATAATTTCCAGTTATGCTTTATCTTTCTGCTTTATACTTACTCTCTCTTCATGCTCCCAGCCCTCTTGGCCCAGAAAGGTAGTTGCCATTGTCAGGGATTGATGTATATTTTTAAAAAAAATCAAGTAATTTTAATATAAAGTTAATATTAAATAAAGAAATCCAATGAAGATAAAATTTGATGAAAAAAATACATCTCCAACTTGATGGGTGATAGTGCAGTGGATTGAGCATAGGCTCAGGACACTGAAGGCCCATTCTGAACCCGGAGGTTGCCAGCTAGAGTGCGGGCTTATCAACTTGAGTGCAAGATCTTTGACAAGATCCCTAGGTTGCTGGCTTGAGCCCTGCCCCACCCCCACTCCCATCCATCAAGGCATGTATGAGAAGCAATCAATAAAAAAACTAAGTGAAGAAATTATGAGCTGATGCTTCTTATCTCTCTGTTCTTCCCTTCTCTCCCTTCTTGTTTCTCTCTCTCTCTCAAATAATAAAAATCTCCAAACCACATATATATGTATTCTACTGGTTGTTTCTCTGGAGTACCCTAATACAAGATCTAAGAGACTGACAACAACTGATTATCTGGAAGAGGTAGATATTGGTTACCCTCATGGAAAAGAGTTGCTTTCTTAATCATCAAGAAGTATTCATGTATTGGACATAAACTCATACCCATTATTGTACTGTGTATTATATCTTAGTTAAATGAATGAAGGAAATTAAGATGTCACTTGGGGCCCTGGCCAGTTGGCTCAGTGGTAGAGCATCGGCCTGGCCTGCAGGAGTACTGGGTTCGATTCCAGGCCAGGGCACACAGGAGAAGCACTCATCAACTTCTCCCCCCCTCCCCCCCTCCTTCCTCTCTGTCTCTCTCTTCCTCTCCCACAGCCAAGACTCCTTTGGAGCAAAGTTTGCCCGGGCGCTGAGGATGGCTCTGTGGCCTCTGCCTCAGGTGCTAGAATGGCTCTGATTGTGGCAGAGCGACGCCCCAAGATGGGCAGAGCATCGCTCCCTGGTGGGCATGCTGGATGGATCCCGGTCGAGCGCATGCGGGAGTCTGTCTGACTGCCTCCCCGTTTCCAACTTCGGAAAAACATACAAAAAAAAAAAAAGATGCCACTTGGCTAACAAAGACTTTACTAATTCTCCGCTGAACTCTGTATAGTTGGGTATTTGATGTCCAATGAGCAGTTTTAGCATTTTTATCAGATCATTCAGTATTTTGATTTTATTTTACCAAAAGTCTTTTACAAGCAAAATGAACAGATTTGAATACAGAACTGACTTGAATACAGAACTAGAATTGTCTATAAATTTACTAAGACTATCTTGTACCTCTTTATACTTTCATCTGTATCGCCTATGAGGGTTTACCAAAAGTCACTGAACAATAATTCTTATCTATGCTTTATATTATTTTTGAAAATCAAATTTTGTTTAAAATGGAAAGAAATCAAATCAATATAAGATCATAGAAACTTTCCCCAGTTTCCCAATGGATTCACAATACATTGAATCTTTATGTAATCTACCTACAGAAATTAATACTTTGAACAGTTAATCTCAAGATTCCCTTAATATTGCCTAAAGGATATTGTCAGAAGATTTTCTCTTTTTTGGATATTGAATCTAAATAAGAATGATTTAAGTAGTGATTAATCCATTAATCTCTTCCACTTACTTTGAAGAGGTGACATTGTCATTGAAAGCAAAGGAAAATATGAGGGCGTGGTGGAGACCGATAATCTTCTTGGCAGGGCACCCAAATCAGCAGCTTCTTATATAACCTTATAGTATTAAAAAGCAGTCCCCAGAATTGTCTCTAATTTTCTTCAATCATTTAATATTTCTGAGGTGTCTATCAAATCTATGGTATATACAGAGATTAACTTCAGGTGAAACAAAACCTCTATATGAAAATATTTTTTTTTAATGAGAGAGACAGACAGACAACAGATCGGAAGGGAGAGAGAAGCATCAACTTGTTATTGTGGCACTGTAGTTGTTCATTGATTGCTTTCTCATATGTAACTTGACTGGGGGGCTCCAGTCAAACCAGTGACCCCTTGCTGAAGCCAGTGACCTTAGGCTTCAAGCCAGAGACCTTTGGGCTCAAGCCAGTGACCATGGGGTCATGTTTATGATCCCATGCTCAAGCTGGATGAGCCTGTGCTCAAGCTGGCGACCTTGGGGTTTCAAACCTGGGTCCTCAGCGTCCCAGGTCAATGCTCTATGCACTGCGCCACTGCCTGGTCAGGCATGAAAAGAATTTTTAAGTTTATGTCCCGAGAACTGGGTTTAGCTATTGTGTTGTTTTGAATATGGCATCCCGTAGTTAAACTTAACATAGAAAGAACAAGGATTACTAGTTAGTATTAAACTCTTTATTTTCCATATTTTTAAACAGTAATTACCAACTTGCCTATGATTTTTTCATAAAGTGTTGCTGGAAGAAAAGTTAGTCTGAAACCTGAAGAGGAGTTATCTTGAGGGCTATGTCTCTTGAGATAAGACATAGAAATGGAACATTGGGAGGCAGCTTTCAATGAGGCTTATCATGTGAGAGGTTTAGGTGCTATAAAGAAGAAAAATCAATCCTCTGATCAGATCCTTGGTGAAGGGATGAATGTGTCCTTAGGGAACATGGACTGTCACGAAAAGATTTTTGTTCATTCTCCATTGGGAATCAGAGGAGATCAGCAGAGGACCAGTAAAAATAAGAGTGGGAGGAGTTCAAAAATTACATTCTAGAATGGATGAGTACCTTGTTTCTGTGCTAAAAGGGTAATCTTCCAATTTCTGTACTACTGACATGTTTTGGGGATAAGAGTAGTGGAGTAGAACCAGGCTGGGGGCTGACAGGAGCAAAACAATGCAGATCTGCTTAGCAAATTTCCCAATATGTAGCAACTTAAAAAACAGACATAAACATTAAAACATTAAAAATATTTAAAAATATATAAAATGCATTATATAAAAATATAATATAATATATAAAAATAATATAAATACAAATATAAATATGAAAATATATAAAACATTAAAAAATAAATATTCACTGTTTCAAACAGTTTCTGTGAGACAGGGACTTGGGAGCAGCGTAGCTGGATGGTCTCACTTGAGGTCTCTCGTGAGGTTGGACTTAAGTGGCTGGCTGGAATGGGAGTCATCTCAAGGCTCAACTGGGTCTGAGGAATTCCCCTACAAGATGGCCTACTTGTGTGGCTGCTGAGAGCAGGCCTCAGGCCCTTGCTGGCTATTGATAGAATGCCTTGCTTCCTCATCTGCTAAGGGTTCTCATGACATGGAAGCTGGGTTTCCTCCAGAGCAAGTGATTCAGGAGAGAAAGCTAAGAAGAGGCAGCAGTACCTTTTATGACCTAATTTGTTAAGTCACACACCATGACTGCCACTTTATTCTATTTATTAGAAATGAATCACCGAGCTCACACTGAACGGGAAGAGAATTAAGCTCCATATTTTGAAGAGAGTATCAAGAAATTGTGGACATTTTAAACGACCATAAGCAATATCCCAAATGAAGTTAAAAGGGAAGAGAACTATGGTATGGGCAAAGTTCAGAGCTCTAGAATTTAAAGGTTTTAGTAGAATTCAACAGGCTTAATGAATTAGCTAGGAGGATTTAAAGTTATGCTTCCTGTTCTTTTTCTTGCCTCTAACCATTGTACTTCCTTTGTTCATGCACCTTCATTTCCCCCATTCACATAGGTCATTATTCTTTTCCAAAATTTGCTTACAAGAATACTTCCTTCAGGGTAAAGGTAGAGCTATGAAAACATTGATTAAAATGCATAGAGTCATTATAATAATATTGGAGCCAAGTGAAATGTGACTTTGAGTTCAGGGGCACAAAGTTCATCTTCCATTAGTCCATTTGTGATGTTTTTAAAAGTGCCCATTCAAGAAGAGATGCTCAGATGAAATAGATGCATTAGAGGAATAAATTTTTGCTTTTGCTCGTTTATTTATGCAGAACAACTGTGTGGGGCCTTGCTCTGCCTCAGTCTCTGACGGGGTGAGAATGCAACAAAGGATGAGACACAGTCCTGCCTGTAGAGGTCGAGGCCTGGCATGGAGATGGACATGTAAACCCATAATAACTACACCCCGTGAGGAGCATACTTGAGCAATGTCCTGAACTGCTTATACCTGAGACATCGTCTCATTCAATTTTCTATTTTTAGCACCTGCACATGTGCCTGGCACATAGAAGAAGCTTGAACATGTCTGATGAATTTGAAGGTGAAGGCACCTGGCGAGACTAACTAGCTAACACAATACTAGATGCTGACCGACTCTTTCCCTCCCTGCTCCTGGGTGATAAAGGAAGTATTTATGGTGTGTGGCTGTAGGCTTGCCAACTGCCCGCGTCAGCTTCTCCCTCCTCTGCAGAGGCCCACAGTTCTCCCGAGGGACCTCCCTTCCTGGGAGGCAGCTTCGGGCTTCACTGAGCTCCTAGGGCTCCTTCCCTCCCTCCCTCCTCTGTGTTCCCTGTGCATCCTTCCTAGGGGCCCATGGCAGCTGACAGTGCATTCAGGCTGCTGCTAGGAAGAAAGTCCAGGAGGAAGCACGGAGGAAGCACCTCTCCATTCTTGTTCAGGGAAAATGCATTTTTTTTTAGAATGTTCAAAATAAGAATTTTTGATTTTTGTCCTAAAACTACAATACTTTGAGCAGAGATAAATTTGAAATGAGTTTTCAATAAAATGTGAGACATGGAGGCAAAAAGCCTCACCCATAAAGGCCTTATTAGATCTGACAGCTCAACCTGAACTTGAGCAAAGTCAGCCTTTGTACATAAGCAGTTCCCATGCAACAAATGTGCATGTGGCGTTTGCTGTCTTTTCTTCAATAGAAAATGTTGTATTTTAGGACATTTTAGCTCAAACATTAGTTGAATTACATGCATGTTGTCAGGTGTTATTTAGTATAAGTAAAAACTAGTTTGTACCACACAAAATACAAGGCGTGCCCAATGTTACTGCATGGCAGGATTGGCTGGTGCTACCTGTGTTCTTATAAGCGTGTCTCACTGACACTGAGATCAAGACAGCCACAGAGGATGACACTTCAGCACAGTCCCTGATAGAACCTCTATGCCGTAGACAGAATTGTTTGTTTATATTAGCTAAGAAAACGCAGATACTAAGTTATCTTAGGAGATGATACAGCACTTTATATGCAAGGATAGATAGAATCACCCACATTAAGTGATTAACAATCAGCTATCTATCAGTTAATTCAACAAATATTTACTGAATACTAACTAGGTACCAGACATGGTCCTAAATATTGAGATACAGTGGTAAGTAAGAGACCAGGGGACCCCTTTCTCACGGGATTACATTTTAAAGCACAAAGACAGAAAACAGACAAAATAAAACAAACAAGAAAAAACCAGCAACAAATATTAGAGAGAAAAACAAAACTCTAGGTGTTGTGATAGCAACTGGGCGGTCAGGTCCAGCTTTTCTGAGGTCATGACACTTGAGCTCCAACTTGAATGCCAGGAAGGGGCTCGTCACAGTGATGGTCTAGGGGACAGTGTTCCCTGCAGAGAGGGGACAGAGGGAAGGCAGCAGGAGTGAGGCTGTTGTTCAGAGGGAAAGGAGACATCAGTGCCCCGTGGAGCTCTGGAGGGGACTGAGGAGCAGAGGAGCTGGAATGTGGACCAGCTGCTGGCTCATTAGGCAGGAGGATGAAAAATAAAAGTAAAAAATTAGCTTTAAAGAATGAAATAGACTGGGAAATAAAAAGAATATTGAAATCAGAGGTTATAAACATAAAATGAAGACTGAAAGAATTCAATTTAGAAAATGATTTTTATCTGGGTCATAACTAGTGTTAGAAACTGTCTCCGATGAAGCCAATCTGTGTACCGTTCTTTATTTATCTTGAAATGAAGAATGGGGCACTTGTAGTCCTCTTAAGAATCTTGTATCCCTCATGTTGTCTGTAACTTGACCACTTTTTCCTTGATTACCAACATAATACATGTTTATGATGGGACATTTGGAAGATACAGATAAACTAAGAGACGAAGTAAAATATTTCAAATCCAGCCATCCAAGAATATTACTGTTAACATTTAAACCACACACTCATTTTAAGTTTATGTATCGCAACGATTCAGAACATGAGCTTTGGAGTCTGGGTGAAAACCATGACCTTGTGGATTGTTAAATGAGGGTTGTTAATTTTTTAATGTCTTAACTTTTTTTTTTTTTAGGTGAGGGGAGGGAAGATAGTGAGGCAGACTCTTGCATGCGCCCAGACCGGGATCCACCCGGCAACCTCTGTATTGGGCCAATCAATGAGTACTGAGCTATTTTTTAGCACCTGAGGCTGATGCGCTCAAACTGAGCCACTCTCAGCGCCTGGGGCCATGCTCAAACCAATCAAGCCACTGGTTGAGGCTGGGAAGGATGGAGAAAAGGGGGAAAGGAAAGAAGGAAAAACAGATGGCTACTTCTCCCGTGTGCCCTGACTGGGAATAGAACCCGGACGTCCATACTCTGGGTTGATGCTCTATCCACTGAGACACCGGCCAGGACCCGTCTTAATTGTTTATAAAATGACACATAGCTGTCCACAATCTCTTTAAGCTTCAGTTTCCTTACCCACAAAATGAAAATAGCAAAATTACCTTCTTCATAGGACTGCTGTGAGTGTTAAATACACTCCCAACTTAGTGCCTGATATATAGTATGTATTTGAACATGCTAGGTATTATGCTATTATTGTTTTACAAAGCCGAAATCATATTGTAAAACTGTTAATAAATATATAAATTATTATTTCAATTTTCACTAGGCATTTTTACATGATCTTAAATATACTGCTCAAAAAATTAGGGAATATTTTATAGCTTCATATTCATTTTGAAATATCCCCTAGTTTTCATGAGCAGTATATTTTTCTATAATGTAGTTTTAATGGTGACATAACATTTTACTGTAGAGATATAATTTAGTTAACTCTATATCATGGGACACTTAGGCTCCAACTTCTTACTATTTAAAATAATTCTATAGATAAAAATACCACAAACTTTAACAATTATTTCTCTAGGATAAATTCTAAGAAGTGGCTGGGTCAAGGGCATGTGTATTTCTAAGACTGACACATTTTATTATTTATTTTATGAATTTAGATTATTCCATAGATAAGAATAATATCAGGAAGTAAATAGTCCATGTATGTGTGCGGTTCTGTGGTCTGCTTTACCTTAAGCTTAGTGAAACACACCTGCTCCCCACCTTGTCTTTTCTACACCTGTTCTCACATTCTGGTCACATCACCCTCCCTCTATCCTTAAGGAAGCTTCCAGCCAAGCAAATTTCTTCACAATTTTCTGATTTCCTGGAATCTTCTACTTACAATTTATAGGGTTTTAGTATATTAGAAATCCAACTCCTTCATTGTACAGATGAGGAAACTAAAGTAGAGGGAGGAAGAGATTCATCCAAGTTGGTTCGCTGGCCCATGCTACTTATTGTTAGACAGCTAATAAGGCTGGTTCATTATCTCCAGTACCCAGTTCAGCAGTCAGCACATGTAGGCAGCCAGTAATGTTTGCTGAGTGAATGACTACTTGAAGTAACTTATAGCGTCCTATGATTTTGTAGCTGGAAAGGACCATACAGGTGTGGAAACTGAGGCCTATATTGTTGATACAATGAGACTATTAAAGAGAAGTTGAAATAATAACTGAGGAGAGACAAGGGAAAACCAAAAGATAAGGCTTCAAGGGGTGAGGTGGGCATCATGTAGAGAACAAATTCAACTAATTCTGCCTTGTTCCAGAGAGGGCAAAGTCAACACTAAGCAAAACTTGAAGTTGCTGGTAGGCCAATTTCAGCATCAAGCAGGGAAGAGCTTTTTAATAGTAGTTAGGACTGTCCAAACAAAAATAATATTCCTTTCCTTCTTTTTTTTTTTTTGTATTTTTTTTTAAAGTGAGAAGCAGAGAGGCAGAGAGACAGACTCCCACATGTGCCTGACCAAGATCCACCCAGCAAGCCCACCAGGGGCAATGCTCTGCCCATCTAGGGTATTGTTCTGTTGCAACTGGAGCCATTCTAGTGCCTGAGGCCGAGGCCATAGAGCCATCCTCAGCACCCAGGCCAACTTTGCTCCAATGGAGCCTTGGCTGCGGGAGGGGAAGAGAGAGACAGAGAGGAAGGAGAGGGGGAGGGGTGGAGAAGCAGATGGGCGTTTCTCCTGTGTGCCCTGGCTGGGAATCAAACCTGGGACTTTCACACGCCAGGCCAATGCTCTACCACTGAGCCAACTGGCCAGGGCTCTTTTCTTTCTTAAGATTTATTTATTGATTTTATGAGAGTGGGAAGTGGACTGAGACATAGGTGTTTCACTCTAGCTATTCTCTCGTTGCTTGTCATATGTGCCTTGCCCAGGCAAGCCCAGGGTTTATAACTAGTGACCTCAGTGTTCTAGGTTAGCATCTAGCCACTGTGGCACCACAGGCTAGGCTGAAATAGGTTTTCTTGGAAAGAAGTGAGTTGCCCCTTATTAGCAGTGTTCAAGTAGAAACAGGATATGTGTGAATAAATAATTTGTCAAATATGCTTGAATAGAAAAAAAATTGTTTTGTGAGACTCACTGGGGTAAACGACTTCTCAAGTCTCTACAAAACTAAGATGAAATGATTTTGTATGTATCTGTACATCAATATATATCTACAGCTATATATCACACACATAGATAGGTAGATGGATAATTTCTGTCTGTTGATATCTCACTTTGAAATTAAGCATTTTGGCCCTGGCCACTGGGCTCAGTGGTAGAGTGTTGGCTGGCGTCTGGATGTCTCAGGGTTGATTCCTGGTCAGGGCACACAGGAGAAGCAACCATTGGCTTCTCCACCCCTGCCCCTCTCCCTGCTCCTTCTCCATCTTTCTCTTCTCCTCTTGCAGTCATGGCTTGGTTGGAGTAAGTTGGCCCCAGGCATTGAGGATGATTCTATGGCCTCACCTCAGGCGCTAAAAGAGCTTGGTTTCTGAGCAACGGAACAACAGCCGCAGATGGCAGAGCATTGTCCCTTTGGGACTTTCTCTGCCTCCCGGCTTCTCACTTAAGAAAAATTTTAAAAAAAATGAAGCATTTTGAATGTGAACCCATTGTCTTTCTCATTATAAATGTGACAAGATAAATTCTGTCTCTACTGATCCAAGATTCTATGGTTTTAAAGAATCTTCTTTTTAATGCTAATTCAGTGTACTTCACACAATAAGAGTTCAAAGATAAATTTAAATAAGCTTTAAATCTGCAAAAATCTACATTTAAGATAAATTGAGCATAGGCTCCATGCAGCTGGTCTCAATTAAATATACCAGTTGACCACATTTAAGAGCTCTAAATATGCATTAATTTTTAAAAATAAAAATGGTTAAAATTAAAAAAAGAAATTTGGGTAGAATGTTTTGTGATGAAAGTGTTCCTTATTGGATTTCTGAATGATGATATGGAATTATGGCTGGAATTATTTCCTAGAATACAAAGTACTTTTACTATTAAACTGGAAATATGATTTAATTGCACTTCAAGTATGGAGTTGCTGAAAGATTGCTCATAGTACAATAATTTGATTCAAATTCTGATGGCATGATAGCCACCTAAATGAGCCATAATACAAGAATACTTTCAATTTTAAGATTTCATCTCAGTAATAGAAATGGAGATCCCGACCAGTTCCTAGTTGGGCTTGGTGAAGAGCTCCACTCTCAAATAGCAATCTAGCAAACCTTTGATGAGTATCACAGATGGCACTGTGATTCACTCTTTGTGTTTCTGACCAGAAAGAAAATGGATAACAGAGCAAAGATTGCCTTTATTTTTTTTTTTGGCTTTCTTTCCTTCTTATTTCTTCCTTCCTTCCTTTCCCCCCTCCTCTTTATTTTCTTTCTTCTTAGAAGGATAAGTTAGAAAATTACTGTTCAAATTAAGTACCTTATTTGATTTATCAGCATTGTCATGGTTTATAATACTCTTTTTTATTTTTTAATCTAAAAACTTTCAATTACAGTTGACATTCAATATTATGTTAGTTTCAGGTATAAATCATAGTGGTTAGACATTTATATAACTTATGAGGTGATCCTCCCATAAATCTAGTACCCACCTAACACCATACATAGTTATTATAACATTATTGACTATATTCCCTGTGCTGCACTTTACATTCCCGAGACTGTTCTGTAATTGCCAATCTGTACAATTGCCAATCTTAATCCCTTTACTTTTTTATCTATCCCTCCAAGCCCTCTCCCACCTGGCAACCAGCAGTTTGTTCTCTGTACCTGTGAGTTTGTTTTTGTTTGTTCATTAATTTTGTTATTTAGATTTGAAAAGATATACACATCTCTGCATCTCTATGTCCACTGCAGCATTATTTGCAATAGCCAAGATAAGGAAGCAAACTAAGAGTCTACTGAGAGATGCCTGGATAAAGAAGATGTGGTGTGTATATATGACGGCCATAAAAAGCGAAACCTTAATATCTGTTTTGGATACTCTTAACAATAAAAATTATGACGTGAGTCAAGATAGGCCCTCCATTGGCTGGACTATCTCCAGTCACTCCTCACAGGAAGTCAAAAGTTCTCTGGTATCAGGCTTCACTTCTAACAACCATAATTATGGTTATTTCATGTCTATAAAGTAAGACACATTTCATGTATATCCTGAAGTTTGATAGTTTGGATTCCATGCTCAGAAACATGAAACAAAACAATTAAAAAAGTATTACCTCCACTGCTGCTTTTGCTCTTTCAAATTCCTCCTCTAAAGAGTGGTTTCTGGAGAGCAGCGCGCTTCCCCAGCGCTGCTCTTTGGTCAGTCGCGCCTGAAATAAACCAAACACACGGTGTTCTAATATTGGAATCATGTAACACAAAAGTACAAATATTTTCCTTTTCTCATATTCCCCTAGAATTGGCAGTTGGAGGACTTCGCAAACATGACATTGCCCAAACTGTAAAGGTGTCTAAATGTGTGTGAGCGTGCGTACATGATTCTCCTACCAGGGTCTCAGCCCGGTCCATATTAAAACCAATGTCCAGGCCCAATGTCCCAAGATCTTGGGGCCAGGCATTAATATTTTAGTAAGTCTCCCATATGATTCCAACATGCAGTGGGAGTGCAGAACCGACATTAGAAGCTGACGTTCCAGCTCTCAGCTTGCTAGAAGGACCAGCCTCAGGTGAGACTGGGAAGGCTGCAGAGAGGAAGGTGGCAGCTAGGGCTTTCCGTTTAAATAAGCCGCAGGCCCGCCTGCAGAGGCTCCTCTCTTTGCCTTCCCTCTCCCGGCTCGCATCTGTCTCGTGTCCCATTTCCTTAGGCATCGCTCTCTGTTAAGTAATAATCATTTACATAAAATCGTGTCTGATAATGCCAACTGCTTTGTCACAATTAGCAAGCAATGTGACACACAGCTTAGCTACATGCAAATATTTCCAGAAGACACCTCCCCCTAAGAGTCTGCTGGAATTTTTTTAACTGTTACTAATTTTCAATTTGACAAACAATAAAAATTTTCTTTTTTTTAAAGAGAAGGGAAAGGAGAGGGAGAAAGAGAGAAATGGCGATTTATTGTTCCACTTATCCGTGCATTCATTGATTTCTGTATGTGCTCTGACCAGGGATTAAACTTGTGACCTTGGGACATTGGGACGATGCCCCAACCAACTGTGCTACCCAGCCAGGGCACAATGAATACATTCTTTTTGAAAAAAAAATTAATTACAGAATAAAAGGGGTGCACTGCTAGACTACTTCCTTTGCAGTTACATTTATATTTATGTGCCCATAGATGGAATATCATAAATGTATTTTTTCTGCTTAACTATGAAAGCGTTTCCACGATTAGTGCTTATAAATCTCCCTCACTCTTCCCAGGGATTTTCTGGTAAGTATGATGTACTATGTTTGTTCAGAACTCTCTTCAAAAGCATTCAGAATATTTCCAAATTTTCTCCATGCAAGTGCTTTTTTGTTTTTCAATTTTAAAGCCATCACTTCTCCATTTATTAACGGACCAGATTAAAAATAACCATGGTAGATAACCTTAGTTCATCTTTCTGATAAGCCTGTTCTTCTGGCCTTCCCTGTTGCTGGCATCCCCACCTTCTACAAAATGGGTGGTCTTTTTCTTCATTCCACCACGTGGAGAAGATAATTTGAAGGGCCACAGGAAGTGGTTTGCCCCTTTGAAGTGTTTTCCAACAGCATAGATATCCTCCATGCTCATGATGCCATATTTACCAAGAGATCAAGCGATTAATGTGTTATTTGTCAGAGCAATTTGTTTTTTGTTGATTTTGCCATAACCATGGCTGTAGACCAATTCATTTACTGACTTCAGGTTTGGGTACGCCCATGCAATACACGGTTCCACGATCCTTGGCATGTTAACTGAAGCCTTGTTGAAGTTCAGGAAAGTGCTGTTGAAGAGCTGGTGCAGGCGCAGAAGCTGCAGTGCTTTGCGGACCTTTGTGCTCACACCACTGATACCTCTGCTCCCGATGACAAATGCCAGTTTGGGTTCCACAGGCACAGAGAAATAGCCAACCTTTCTCGCCATCCTAGCCATTCGAACCTCTGTTCTGTACATCTACCCGTACTCCTTGTGGTAGTGCTTAGCTTTCTCATAGATGAGCTTCCTTTTGGCCTTTCGGAGCATCTTTTGGGCAAACTTCTTTCTCAGATGCTTGATCTTCAGCTCTGTCAAATTCCTTCGCTTGTTCTTCAGGGTTTCTGGCACAATAGGAACCTTCTTCTTATTCTTACTGGCATTAGCATTCTTCTTCTGTCTGGCATTAGCATTCTTCTTCTGTCTGGCATTAGCATTCTTCTTCTCTCTGGCATTAGCATTCTTCTTCTCTTTGACATTAGCATTATTCTTCACTTCTGCACCCTCCATGGTTCCAGAGGGGAAAAGGGGAAAAGAGCAAGTGCTTGTTTTTTTGTTTTTTTAATTAAGTGCTCAGCAACAGCTATTTTAGTGCCTGAGGCAAGTCCATGGAGCCATCCTCAGCACCAGGGCCAACATGCTGGAACCATTCAAGCCATGGCCATGGGAGGGGAGGAGAGGGGGCTGCAGGGGGAGGGGTGGAAAAGTAGATGGTCACTTTTCCTGTGTACCCTGACCAAAAATCAAACCCATTAGATACTAAAACTCATTTTGTCTTTGCAGGAACCTGTGATATAAGTATTACCATCGACTTCATGACTCTGAGACACAGAGAATTTAATTGACTTACCCAAAGTCTCATGGCTAGTAAGTGGGTAGGGTTGGTGCTTGCTTTGGGTTCATGCTCATAACCACTGCACTGAACTGCCCCTCATGGAGAAGGTTTGCTCAACTGGCCATTTTAGAAACATGCAAAATATAGAAAAGCTGTCCCTTCGAGGTTCATACATGATTGAGGGAGTCAACTAAGAACCTCTCAAGAATTATGTGGGCTGCCTGACTGTCAACCCTGGAACACTGAGGTCTCTGGGTCAAAACCCTGAAGTTATCAGCTTGAGCTCAGGGTCACCAGCTTGATTGTGGGGTCCTCGGCTTGAGCGTGGGGTTGCTGGCTTGAGTGTAGGATTATTGACATGATTCCAAGGTCGCTGGCTTGAGCAAGGGGTCACTGGTTTGGCTTGATTTCCCCTCCCCACCAGTCAAGTCATATCTGAGAAGCAATCAATGAACAACTAAAGTGACTTAACTACAAGTTGATGTTTCTCATCTCTCTCCTCCAATTCTCTCCCTTTCTGTTTGTCTGTCTCTCTCTCAGTCTCATAAATAAATAAATAAATAAATAAATAAATATCTTTCTCTTAAAAAAAAGAATAGTGTGGGCTGAAAACAATAATGTGGTAATTATTATAAACACTTCTGAGTATATAAACAGCAGTCTTAGACTATATTTTGCTTTAAAGAAGGTGAGGCAGCCCTGGCCGGTTGGCTTGGTGGTAGAGCGTCGGCCTGGTGTGCGGAAGTCCCAGGTTCGATTCCCGGCCAGGGCACACAGGAGAAACACCCATCTGCTTATCCACCCCTCCCCCTCTCCTTCCTCTCTGTCTCTCTCTTCCTCTCCCGCAGCCAAGGCTCCATTGGAGCAAAAGATGGCCCGGGTGCTGGGGATGGCTCCTTGGCCTCTGCCCTAGGCGCTAGAGTGGCTCTGGTAGCAACAAAGCGATGCCCTGGATGGGTGGAGCATCACCCCCTGGTGGGCGTGCCGGGTGGATCCCAGTCAGGAGCATGCGGGAGTCTGTCTGACTGCCTCCCCGTTTCTAGCGTCAGAAAAATACAAAAAAAAAATAAATAAATAAAATAAAAAAATAAAGAAAGAAAGAAGGTGAGGCTTCTTTATTGAAACATTGTTTCTTCTCTTTGATGTATTTACTGTGTTCCTTGTATCTCTTGCAAATAATAGTTGCTTCAAAAATATTCAATAAATATTTGTTAGAAATATGCTCTCAGGGAACAGATGAATGAATGAATGAATGAATGGATGAGTGAGTGAAGGAATGAAAGGTGGTGTCTCTCTCCCCTACTCCCAGAGGGTGACTATGTGCTTTCAGTCAAGGTTTCATGGCCAATCTGGGAGGCTAAGGAGAATTTCAGGAGTTTGAGAGGGGATTTTTTTGTCCTATGCCTGGAGTGGCAGAGTTCTGTATTAGTAATATCCTGGTTTTGGGGTGGGAAGTGGGTGCAGGAAGCTCTCATAAGGTGCCTAGTCAGAGCAAGGCCTGTGAGCAGCTCAGTGGTGGAGCCTCCAGAACAACCTGGGATGAGAAGCAGAAAGGTGATGAGGGTGGAGCTTGCCTATGCACCAGTGCCTTGCTCTGGGATGGGCCAGGTTCAATGACCACCATGAACAAGTTATCCTCCCTTCTTCTGTGAGCCCTGTGGAAGTGGCTACTACCTGCTTCTAAACCAGACAATGGAGTCAGGGATCCAAAAATACAAGGGAAATGAACTATCACAGGTTCTGGGGATTAGGTTGTAAACATATCTTTTTGCTGGCTACTATTCAGTGCATATCAGACTCTTGGGTCACAATATTTGACTAACAAATATATAGGTAAAGATGGTTTACAACCATTTTTAAATTTTTTTTTAGTGAGAGGGAGAGAGAGATAGAGGGAGAGAGAAAGAGAGAGAGAGAAATAGAGAGAGAGAGAGAGAGAGAGAGAAAGAGAGAAAGGCAGGGAGAGAGATGAGAAGCATCAACTCCTAGTTGCATCACTTTAGTTGTTCATTGATTGCTTCTCATATGTGCCTTGACTGGGGAGCTCCAGCTGAGCCAGTGACCCCTTGCTCAAGCCAGTGACCTTGGATCAAGCCAGAGAACATGCAATCATGTCTATGATCCCATGCTCATGCTGGCGAACCTGCACTCAAGCTAGATGAGCCTGAATTCAAGCTGGCAATCTGGGGGTTTCACACCTCGGGCCTCAGACTCCCAAACTGATGCTCTATTTATTGCGCCACCACTGGTCAGGCTACAACCTTTTAACGTTTATAAATTGTTAGGGTGTTATGGCCTGGTTAAAAAATTAACCCCGAAGCTAATACTATTTTTATCTTGTAGTATGTTAAACCAGTGGTCCCCAACCTTTTTTGGGCCATGGACCAGTTTAATGTCAGAAAATATTTTCACGGATCGGCCTTTAGGGTGGGATGGGTAAATGTATCACGTGACCGAGACAAGTGTCAAGAGTGAGTCTTAGACAGATGTAACAGAGGGAATCTGGTCATTTAAAAAAAACAACAACATCATTCAGACTTAAATATAAATAAAACGAAAATAATGTAAGTTATTTATTCTTTCTCTGCGGACTGGTACCAAATGGCTCACGGACTGGTACCGGTCCACAGCCCGGGGGTTGGGGACCACTGTGTTAAATAATCTTCTTTCTGTCTTGGCAAACTTATTTTGCCATTTCTTTCCCAACTAGTTATAAAAGTCTTTGTCCTTTAAACCTTTGCTTTTGGAACCAACTCTCTTGTCTTCTTGCTGGTTCCCTTACTAATAAAATAAACAAACAAGTCCATTTTAAACTGTGTATACATGGTAAGACATGAACTTTGGGCATTTATATAATAATGGCATGAATGAATCTTCAATGGTAACAGGAGGAGAAAAAGAAAGCACCAAAATTTTGTCACAAGCTACCTCCTTTTATTAGAGGCACTTTTCAACAGTGAAATATGATCTGTCTTTCCTGTGAAATCTGACCTAACAGGACTCCATTACTGTCACCAGCTTCTCCTCATTAATGTTTTATTACCCAAGTGTTTCATGAGTCACAGGATGCAAAGGGCACGATACAGCAGGATGAAAGGAAAACCTCTCTCTCAGGATTCTATACTTATAGTTCGTATTTTCTTTGCCACTCAGAACAGCAAGTATAAATAGAATCTTACTGTGCAAATGAAAATTTATTTTGCTAGTACAATTGCTATTTAGGTAAATGCTATGTTCCACATTGTTAGAAAGGCTTTAGATTATAACTAAACAAATGTTATCTACCTCACATTTTAAAGCCATATATTATATTTTGCCCAAAGAAGCATGTGATAAATATTATAAAATGTAGGTAAATACTGAAAGTAAACAAAGGCAGTTTGCAAGCTGAAATTAGAATGCAACTAAAGATTATAGGCAAACCTGTGATATGGGAAAACATATGTAAATAATGCTGGTGAACTACAAATAATGCTTAGTCTTTACCTAAAGGAATGGCAAACAAGACCATTGCACCCAGAAGTTTGAGTTGCAGCTGTTGTGGTAGCACAGTTATTCTCAAGCTTTAGTGGGCATCAGGATCACCTGGAGGTCTGGTTCAAATTCAGATTGCTGCTCACTCACCCCAGGGGTTCTGATTCAGTAGGTGGGGTAAAGCCCCAGAATCTGCATTTCTAACAAGTTCCTAAGGGATGCTGACCGGGCTGGTGTAGGGACCACACTATGCTAACTTCTGGTCTAGGTATTGGCATTAAGTACTTCTTCACAAATGTACTCTGACATAGACATTTCTATTCTTCTTTGTGTGATTTTGAAAAAATGCTCCATAGTTACAGCAAAGCCCTGGAAGTGCCTTGGCCTTAAAAACAGCATTTCAATTGGTTTAAGCTAATTGGATTTTAGGGTATTACAGTCTCCAAAGAAGAAAGCATTTAGTTTCTCCAGCTGTTGATTGCTCTGAATGATAAGCACTAGGTTAAAGGAAAGAAGAAAGAAATTAATAACTTCCTTTGAGAAGAATTTTGCTAGGACAATTGTTACATTTTTAAAAGGGTTATGTTATCCTATTCAAAATTATGATTGTGATCAAAATTATGATTTCAAAATGACTGTATTTGTTGCTGTGGTTGTCCTAGAATAACTCTGTTAGCTAATCTCGATGCCAGTCATTCGTTGCTTTTCATAAAACTGACTTGACGTTATTGCCAAAGATCTTCCACCAAAACACATTGTTTAAAAGCTCAGCATCTTTTAAAAAGAAATGGAGGGGGGAAAGGGATCTGCTTAACTGTAGAATAGAAAAATATAACAACTAGCATACCTTGGGTTACAATATAGCGCAGTTGTGAAAAGTCTCATCTCTGGAGTCAAACTGGTCATCTTGGACAAATTACTCAATCTCTGTAATCCTCAGTATTCTCATCTGCAAAGTGTGTATTTGCTTATGGACTCCATATAAGAATTGAGTATAATAATTCATGTAAATACACACACAACTGCTCAGAACATAGTAAGTGCTCAATAAACTAGGCTTTTGTTATTATCTTTCTGGTTAATACTTCTGAGAGGTGACTTTAGAAATACATAAAAAAAAATCTGTGCCTAGAGCACTTTTGTTCAGTGGTTAATGAAGACTAGTTGGATTCTTACACTAGAAAAGATAATTTAAACACTTGCTTCATTGAGATAGATGCTCATATTGCTTTTTCTTAGTCAGCAGAAATTTATCATTGAAGACACACACAAAAAGCTCTACCTTAAGTGTAAAGAGCAAACTCTCAGAGCTTGGTGCAAGGAGGGAACAGATGGTCCCCATGTCCATCCAACTATGAAAGTCTATGTTGTAGAATATCAAGGCAAATCAGTGCTGGTTTCAAAAAAAGATAGACAGTCTATTATCAGGGATAGCTGAAAGGTATTTTTGAAACTAACATCAAAATGATCAAGAATTAAATTTTGTCTTTTTATTTTTTCTACCCTTTAACCATTAGCCACTAGTTACAAATTATTAAATTTGACAAGCATTTATTTTTCTCCTTTAATTATCATTTTCTCTCTCTCTCTCTCTCTTTTACTACAAGTATTTGTTGAGTACCTACTGTGTACAGATTTCCTATTAAGCTGAAAATGATTTTTGAGCTTTCTTTCTTTCCTTCTTGGCTTCCTGCCTGTCCTTGCCTTTCTTATTTCCTTCCTTTCATCTTTGCTTGCTTCTGTCCTCATTGGTAGCTCACTGTGTGTGTCTAGGAAAGGAAAGGGATTGTGGGTGTGGCTCTGGTACTGTCTTCCAATAAGCAAAACTATATTTATAGTACACTGTCTGTTTCTATTAAACATAAAGGTCTCTAAACTTCTTATTATCAAAACTGTTCTTTCTAAGTTTTTCACTGCCTCGCTATAGCTTTATGAATAGTAGGCATTTAATTACATTTGTTGAATTGAACTGGAAGCCACCAATATTTCTAAGAGTAAGAGTTTGAGAACAAATTTGGCAGGATGTGGCACAAAATTGTCTTTGGCTTCAGATCAGATGACAATCTTAATTTATCTGAAAAAGTTTCTGGAAGAGAGTGATAAATGTTCTTTAAAATCACAAGGCATATTAACCCTATAAACATAAGTAATCATCAGGCTTGCAATGAGAATGGAAATAGATGATTTGGGAATTCTCACAGGTGGACAAGCTTGATTTGGCTGATTCCAAGTTGTGTGTGATGGGTGTGAACTGAGTGTTGCTCCTCTCCTCCTTAGCTGTGCCACCTTGAGAAAATTGCTTTGCTTTCAAAGATGCATTACTCATTTGAAAAATGGGGATATTAATTTCCAAAATTACTGTAAGCTTTTCAAAGAACAGAATAGAAATATTCTATGAAGTGTGTAATATGACAGCTATTAAGTGCATTTCCTTTTGTACTCCTTTAAAAATTTAGAAAACATATCTGCACTTACATTTTAAAGTTTATATTGTTCTGTTTAAGGACACTGCCAACATGATGGGATTATATGTACATGGAAGGAATCATTTGCTGAGCCAAAGTCAGAAAAATCAGAGTTACAAGATTATGACTAAGTACCAGAGGGCCTGGTTGTGCACACCCTCACGAAGCCCAGCTCAGATGGACAGCGCTTGTGTTGGAGCTCTCCTTCTCGTGTCCAGACTTGAAGAAGAAATGCTTGAACCATCACTCTCTAGCAGAAGTTGGATTCTTTTTCTTTTGCCTCACCACTGTATCAACCCATTTATGGAAAGAGCTAATTTTACATCACTACTTTCTGTGTTTTTCTTCAGTTCTTCAAATGTTTTCTAATTTTTCAGATTGCATAATTTCTTTAAATATTTAACTCCAGGGAATACTAATTATGCAGTTTGATGAAGTATCAAAAATTTTTATTCTTAAATATATAGAGATGATATAATTTGTTATAATCTCTTGCCACCTTAATAGTGTATTCAAAACACTATCTGGAAGAGACTAGACTATGTCTTTCCTCATCATCTTGATAAGAAAATGAGCTAACATAATTCTTACCCTGGCTGGGTAGTTCTGTTGGTTAGAGTGTTGTCCCCATACAACAGGTTGCGGGTTTGATTCCCCCATCAGGGCACATACAAGAATCAATCAAGAATGTGTAAAAAAGTGGAACAAACCAATGTTTATTTTTTCTCTTTCTCTCTAAAAGTCAATAATAAAAATATTATTCTCATCGTGAACTTCCATTTTCTTTGATTCTGAGATATGATTTTTAAGCAAGGCTTAATGTAGCCCTTACCTGTTGAGTCTACAATAATTTATGTTGGCTTGAGAGATAAGAAAACATTTTCTTGATTTTCCTGTGAACTATCTGATAGTGGAGCAGTAACAAGTTCTAGTGAGCTGAAATTGTTTACCTGAATAGTTTGCAAGTCAGTTTTAAGTGGAGTTTTTATATTATCTTTATAATTTAATCTATGTAAAGAGATCATATATTTAGGAACAGTATCCTCTAACAGTAAAAATATCCTTTTGCATTTTATTAAAAGTAGATTAAAGTAGATTACTCAGCCTATCTTTTTGCTTCTCCATTTATTTTTGTTTTGTTTTGTTTTTTTTACAGGGACAGAGAGAGAGTCAGAGAGAGGGATAGATAGGGACAGACAGACAGGAATGGAGAGAGATGAGAAGCATCAATCATCAGTTTTTCATTGTGACACCTTAGTTGTTCATTGATTGCTTTCTCATATGTGCCTTGACTGCGGGCCTTCAGCAGACCGAGTAACCCCTTGCTCGAGCCAGCGACCTTGGGTCCAAGCTGGTGAGCTTTTTGCTCAAGCCAGATGAGCCTGCGCTCAAGCTGGGGACTTCGGGGTCTCAAACCTGGGTCCTTCGCATCCCAGTCTGATGCTCTATCCACTGTGCCACCGCCTGGTCAGGCATGCTTCTCCATTTGAATGACTTAGTATTTCAGATGATAAAATCCCAAACTCATGAACATTTCCTAATTTAACCATAGGCTGGAATTAAAACTAAAAGATTATAAATTTTTTTAGTTTAGGGAAATCTTGATAAGTAAACAAGCTGTGTTTTTTTAAAATAAATGTATACATTCTTTACAAATAATTGGTACCCCTCTAAAAGTATTCGCTATGATTCAGCTAGACAGAACTGTCATAGTGAATTTTAAATTGTTTTGAAGGACAATTTTGGGAATCTCATACAACTTTTCAAAAGCACATTGTGTTTGCTTAAAGGTACACTGGTGGGTCAGTGGTAGGACAATGTGGTGGGATGAAATCAGACAGCTAGCAAGAGGAGTAGCAGTCATTGGAATAATGAGTTACATGCATTGTGGGTCTCCACGGCAACCTGGACCCCATCTGATCTTCTGCCCCTCCAGCTTCATGTACAGCAACCCACCTGTACCAAGTCTCTCCCTGCTGCTGAAACAAATGTTCTAGTGCTACATTAAATCGTTCCAAGGATTTCAGTTCATAAAATAGTACCAATTAGTTTAGTCAAGTCTAAATTTCTAATGCATTTATCAAGAAGTGTTTCTCTTAATACGTTTTATCAATTTGCTTTTTAAGAAAAGATATATTTAGAATGAACACAGAAGAAGAAAATACAGTTCATGCTATATTTACAATTCATTAAGCTTACCAGGGGTGTTCTGGATGTGAATTGACTTGTTTTCTACAGAGTTCTAGGTGGAATATGTCCACCCCTCTCTTGCGCAGGGTGAGGTGTATGTGTTTGTGGGTTGCTATTTAGTGGCCCAGAAAGGCTTTCAGGGGACTTGCATTTTGTCTCTTTGTCCTCCTTCTCTCGGCCACTTACTAGTTGTGGATGCATAGACGATTTTCTTAATTTCACTGTGCCTTAGTTTCCCCATCTATAAAATGAGGGTTATGAATGAACTCATAGAGCCATTTTTCAGGTTAAATGAACTATATATTAGAAGGCTTTATTGTAGCATTCAATAATATTTGCTCTTATCATAATTATTTCTTTACTTGACCTCAGACAAGTAATTCTCCTCTTAGACAATGTATTTCTCCTCTTAATTTCAGTTATTTCACTTAGTAAACTCAAGAAAAATTTTCTGGCTTACTACACTCTACTCATCTTATTTTCAACTAAATTTTAGAGTGTGTGAACGTAGACACATTTCTTAAGAGAACTTTGTGATTCTATGTCATGGCTGTACCCTCGTAAAGTGTTTGAGTGAATGAAAAGATTGAAACTGACTTGGCCTTCTCGGTAGTCTTAACCGGAGGTGAGAACTAGGTATAGACAAGCCGGTTGCATGGGAGTTGAGAGTCAGTAGTCGGCAGACAGGTGGGTTCTCTAGGAAAAGGATTTTGACTTCAATGAGACCCTTTAAAAGATTTTCAAAATGAGACTAATAATAATTCACAGGATTATTTCAGTATTAGCTATAACATGGGAAAAGCACACAGTCAAGTCCCTAATACTTAGTCACCACATTCACAAATGGTAGCTCTTAGTATTACCATTATTACTAATACGATAATTACTTATTCCTCCCATGAAACTTATTTTAACATGACAGTTAGGATCTTGATGTGTAAATATCTGTTCCACAGGGCATAGATGTAAATGACCACTCAAGATGTAATTTCTTCTTTTTTGTGTTCTGTACATCAGTGGTGCTAATGATGAAGTAGTGCAAATTTTGTATTGCCAAGTCATAGAAGAATAAATAGTAGAAAAAGAAAAAAGTGCTAAATCCACAGTGACTTCATTAATACATTTTCCAGTCAAATATATATGTATATATATATTAAATATTGAGACAGATACTGAGTGACCAGGCGGTGGTGTAGAGGATAGAGCATAGGACTGGGATGTGGAGGACCCAGGTTCAAAACCTTGAGGTCGCCTGCTTAAGCACAGGCTCATCTGGTTTGAGCAAGGCCCACCAGCATGGGCCTGAGGTCACTGGCTTGAGCAAGGGGTTACTCGGTCTGCTGTAACCCCCGGTCAAGACACATATGAGAAAGCAATCAATGAACAACTAAGGTGCCACAATGAAGAATTAATGCTTCTCATCTCTCTCCCTTCCTGTCTGTCTGTCCCTATCTGTCCCTCTCTCTGACTCTCTCTGTCAAAAAAAAAAAAAAAGAAGAAGAAGAAAGCATATGTAATACAAAATATAGCAAACATACTTAGAACTTGCTGTGAAAATTTAAATAAAATATTTAGGCTATAAATTTTCTGTTAGAAAAGGTGGGTTCATTGAAGAATGGATTTGTTACCTGCGCTGGCGGCACTAACTCCAACTCTGAAGCTGACTCAGAGTTCAGGGCACTTTTCCCACCACTCAGTTCGGGCTGAGATCTATGCTCTGAAGACCTGTGCGAAGGAATGGGGGACACAATGCACACTGAGAAACAGATTCAGCTAGACACCCAGCCAACACACCTCAAGAATTTGGATCCTTGAGAGCCACAGTAACAAAGCTCTGATGAAAAAGATAACTTTTATATGTTTTTTATTATAATGACCATCTTTGGAATTTAAGCGACTGTGATATGTTGGTGTTATTATGTCTGATTTAGAATTCAGTTCAATCATGTGCAAAAAGTAAATAAGTGCAATACCATTCTTGTTACAGAACGTTCTGCTTTGTTAAAGACTATTGTTTTAAAGGAAAGAGAGATTCTCACAAAACGTCTCAGGTGTGATTTAATCTTTATATAGAACATAAAATGTCATAATAAGTAGAATGTGTGAGGGCAATAGGAGACTAAAACTAATGGTCCTTTAGAAAGCTTTAAAAATATGGTAAAATTCTGGTAGCCAATTTTTCTCATGGCCTCAAAGGATTACCCTTAAATAGTACATTATCTGACAGTGATGATTAAGAAAGTCAGAGAAAACACAATAAATTAAAAATAAGAACATTTTTAAAAAAGGTTAAAATAACCATTAAAAAAAAGAGGTTACCTGGGTAACCAGAAACATTTAACAATCATTCATGCAATATATTAAATGCACCCATATTTTGATCAGCTCAATTACACATTGAGAATATTATCAACAAATATTGAATACTGAATTAGGAATCCACCAGAATCTTTATTGACTGATTTGACAATTTAGATGAAATAATTTAGTTTTAGAAATCACAATAATTAACATTGCTATGTAAGGGGTTATACATGGCATGCTGACTTCTCTCATTGACTATTTCAGTATGTGAAAGGAAAACCCAGGCACTCGACACAGAAATGGCTATTTTCTGATATTGAAAACCTTACCATAAAAGTTCTTTTGATCCAGTTCTAGATGAGCATGATTTTCTCTCTGCCATTGGATGACCCTTGCTACTGCGTTCTCCATGAAACTTAACATCATCCCATTTTTCCAGTTGGGTTTGAATGTCTAGTATGGAGACAGGAAGGGGGCGAGGGAAACAGGGGTAGAATGTGAGGTGCAGAGAGAAGAAGGAAGGTTAAGATTAAGAAGTTATACAAGTGAACTTGACTCAACTGATGTTTTCAAACCCTAGACCAATATTTTAAGGCCACACGAAAATGAAAACATGAGCAGCTAAATAAAAAATGAGACCTATTAAAGAAAGTAGATCACTTTTACAGTTAAATAATCAAGTTGTTTTACCTGAGTTTATTTCAAGAGCTATGTGCATTATAACTTCTGTGCATGAGCCCATGGAATCCCATGGGAAGGAGCATATGGAGTATATATCCCGTTGGCCTCCAGCTAAGATGGTGGCTTTGAGGCACTCCTGGCCTGTTTCTAGAAAGAAATTCTGTTAAGAGAGCCTCCCTGTTAAAAGAGGATGAAAAGAAACTAGAACACCTCTCACAGCTTTTGTACAGACTGCTTAATTTCTTGCCAAAGGAGGAAATTAATAATGAGGATGGAGAGAAAGGAGGCAATGTGGAGCCAAAAGATTGCCAGAACCATTTTCTCCCTGTGGCTTAATTCTTACAGATAAAGACTTTGGATAGGTTCTTTCTCCTTCACAAATGTGACTGTAAACAAACCACTTAAACAATTTGAGGTTCATTTTTTTTCCTTTGTAAACAGATAGGTTTGTAGTCAGTGTCTTCCAAAGTTATTTCAACGAAATATTTTTATAATTTCTTACACAAGACAATTTCTCAAAAAGCAGAGAAAATTGTTTCATTTACATGTATATTGTATTATATTGTATTGTATTGTGTTTAATAACATATCCTTATACAAACGTAATAGATTTCATTTATTCACATGTAACTGAATAAACCTGGAACATATTTATGGTGAGGAAGTATTAGAGATAAGATTCCCCCCAAAGAGACAGGCCTCATGGAGGAATGAGGCAGGAGAGAGGAGACCCTGTGTATGCAACTGGTTTGAAACCTGTGGTGGGGTCTTCCCTTTCTCTATGGTCGATCTTTGGGTGACGTCATCTACACCCATGAATAGGATATCCATTCATAGGCTTCAGATGTTCAAATCTCCATCTCTTGTTCAGTTCTCTCTCCTGAGTTCTAGATCTATGTACTTAACAGTCTATTGGACATCTCCACAGAGAAATTCCACAGTTTCCTCAAATACAGGGTGGAGCAAAAATAGGTTTACAGTTTGAGTATGCAAAACACAGTTTATGCTTATATTATTATTGATTAATATTGTATTATTTTCCATACAAAGAACTGTCAATGTACTTTTGCCCCACCCTGTCCAGCCGGTTCAAACTGCACTCAATAGTTTCCTCCTTGACTTCTTCCCTCCTTGTCCTCTTGTGTTCTCATCATACAGTCTGGCACATTCTGTGTCTTCCGTGCTGGTATACACATGTCTACTCAGTCTACAAGTCCTGTTTTAATTTTTTCTAAATTTGTCTCTTTCTAACTATCCCCTCTGTCATTACCTTAGATGTCTGTATTGGTCTCTTTACTCCTCTTTCTTTTTCCCCCCCTTCTTTTTCTATACATCCACCAGAGAAAAGTTTTTTTTAAATTGATGAGAACAGATTCTACACTTGATTTTAGCCAAAAGGTCGAGAAGTAATGAGAAGAGTTTTTAAAGAGCAGAATCTGTTGCTGTCATTTGTATGTGTAAGACCCTCATCCTGCCTTCCCCCAAACTCAAGAGCATGGCATCCACGAACTCCCATTATCTTAATCTTCCTTCTTATCTCTGCACCTCACATTCTGAAACCTAGGGACTCTCAGACTTATTTCTCATTACTTTAATGATATTACAATACTTGTATTTGCTTGAAAAGACATTTTTGTGTGTGTTTGTCAGTTCAGTCTGTGTGTGAATCCTCTTCACTTCTGCATCTGTCCCTTCTTCCCCACCTATCTCTGATCCATATTTTTTTCATCTGGAAAATTCCTACTCATCCCTCAAGCCTCTGCTCACATAGTACCTCCTATAAGACACTTTCTACAGCCCTCTGGCTGGGTCAGGGTTTCTATGAAGGTGCTCTCACAGGAAACAATCTGGGTTTCCCTTTATTACAACATGTAGAGGGTACCTCAGTGGATGCCTGAAGCTGTGGTGGTACCAAACCTCACACGTACTTTTTTTCTATACATGTATACCTGTGATAAAGTTTAATTTTAAAATTAAGCAATTTTACTGATAAAAGATTTGTTCATACCATAATAGATCTTAGCAACTTCAGCATATGATATTTTTCTTTCCATATTTCATAGAGAGCTTTCACTTTTCACTTAAAAGAAGAACTTAATGGAGTCTCTTTGACATGTCCAAATTGCCAACATCACTACTCTTGTGCTTTGGGGCCATTATTAAGTGAAATACAAGTTACTTGAACATAAGCACTACAATACCACAACAATCAATCCGATAACTGAGCCAGCTTCTAAGTGACTAACGGACAGGTAGCAGATACAGTGTGGTGAACTGGACACAGGAAAGATTCACACCCTGGGCAGGATGCAGTTGGACAGCCTGAGACTTCATCATATTACTCAGACTGGCATGCCATTTAAAATTTATGAATTGATTATTTCTGGAATTTTCCACTTAACATTTTCAGACAGTGGTTGGCCACGGGTAATTGAAATTTCAGAAAGCGAAACTGCATACGGGGGGCTACTACAGTGCATATTTTATTTTAATCATTTTTCTTATCTCCCCAGTAGAGTGTAAACTAAGAGAGAATGTAAATTTAACCAAGGTATTACTTATCTTTGTATTCCTAGCACATAGTTTGGAACATAGTAGGTATTCAGAGGAATGTGTACTAAACAAATGAATAAATTAATTCATGACCAACATGTACACATCGCAGTGCTAAGTGATTTCACGTATATATCCCCCTTAATGTTCACAACCTTTCGATAAGTTACTAATATGCTAATTTTATTTCTATTTGTGCACACACACATGTATACACATACACACCAGTCAGTTATAGCCTGGAGAAGTACATGTTCCTTTTGGCTTTCTAAAATACCTGGCACCTTTATTTCTTCTGAGAAAGGAGAGCTTAGTTTGCATGGTTCCATGAACTGGGGTTAAGCTCTCCTTTCTCAAGAAAATGTATTGGGAATAAAACACTGGCTTTGAAGTTAATTAGAGCTGGCCTCAAATTCTAGCTGTTCTTCATACTAACTGAGATGTTGGGCAAGATATTTAAATTTGAAAACCTGGTTTCTCACTTATTTCGAAAAGTTGGGATGAATTAAAGGTATAATATATGTAAATCATGTAACACAGTCCTGGACATCATAAGCTACCCATAAATAATAGCTGTTATTATATTGAATGGGTCCATACTTATTATATGTTACCATTCTGTCTGGTTGTTTCTGGACTTTGTGTTAAAGTTTTCTCTCTGTCCTTCTCTCTCTTTTTCTCTTCTTCAATCTCTCTCTCTCTTTTTCTGCCTCTAGACTGAATTATCCTAGAAAGCAATATTCATGTCTGATTTTTACTTGTAACTCCAGTGCCTAGTATGGTGCCTGCCATCTGTAAAGAACTCTCAATACATGTGAGTTGAATAAATAAATGAATGAATCCACATTGGTTATGCAAAGTTGAGCTCCCAACTGTTACATAATCCAAGAAAAAATGAAATGTGTCCTGCCCAGTTTTCTACACTGAATTAATCTTTCTACTCTTTTGCCTATAGGTTTAATGACAACTGTGGAAACTTCCTTATTTATCAAGTTCAAGGGCAAGCAGCAACAGACACTAGCTATCCCCTCACCTAAATCTAAGGATGATGTTTCGGAGCCTCGAAGAGGCTGGCCTCTTGGTTCTGCATCCGCACCGATGAGATCAGCTCCATCAGCCTTCTTCTTGAGGGATGAGGTTTTCGATGAGGCCTCCAACTTCCTGGCTTTGGTTTGGGCTTGCGAGACAGGTTCACTCAGGTCAAGGAGATCTAAGCCTGTGGTCAATACTATTAGAGATGAAAGAGGTTAAGATAAACCCACTCAATGCTCTGAATTTGTGTTTGCAGTGTAGGTTAGAAGCACCAAATTAAGTTAGCTCACCAGTGATTTATAAAGATAGTTTGCATTTACACGGGGAGGTTTGGTACCTGCTCTTTTGTTGCATGGCACAAAACTGCAAAGCAGGATTTATCAATAGATCAGCCTCACCAGTGATGAAAGTTTGAATGAAATTAAGGTGATAACATTGAATCTGAGTTCAGGTACTATTTACTTTCTTGCTTTGCTTTATTCATAGAGAGGTTTATTTTAGAGCACAGTTTTGCAAACAAGAGTCAATCTATCATTTTCAGAGATGTGATTGTGAAACAGTACGAGGATGATTTGGTAAAGTTTCTGAATGTCTTTGTGTTTTAATTTCAAACTATTAAAGTAAACAAGTATAAAGAAATATTGTTAATTCTCTTTTATTTAATTAAACATGCTTGTTCAATCAGAAAATGTCTTGCTGTTTGGACTCAACTGGATGTTTTATAATCCATAGTTGATAAATAGGTACATATGTTAATGTATTTGCTGTTTACTATGCAAATTTAAATTTCAATGTAACAAATCATAAAACAGTTAGACTTTTACTTCCTAGTAGGTTGATTACATGGTATTAAATACTGTAATGTAGGTAGAAATAATAATTTGCTCAAATGCAAATTTGGCAAATGGAAATTTAAAAGGCAAGCTTTGAAACTCTTCATTCCTCTTGCTCTTACAGTGTAAGTACCCAGTGTTTGACTAGCTCACTGTGAGAACTGTGAATTTCTGGTGAGAGCAAGTGCCATCAGCACTCCCTCCCCACCAGCCTTTACAGCGGAGAGGCTGGCTTCAGAACGGGCCTGGTGGCTTCTTGGCTCAGGGTCTCTCACCCAGCTAGCTTAGAAAAGCCACCGAAGTGCCAGCAGAACTCCTTGTGTTAACCCTTCTTGGTGCCACCACTGCTTCTTTCTGATCTCCCTGCTTCTCCTCTTGGTAGGGAATGGATTTTTTGTTGCTGTCTCAACTCGCCTCCACCTAATTCCCCTTGCACTCAGGGCAGGGGCAGGGCTCAACTGAGCTCACAGCCAGGATTTCCTTAGTACCGTGTTGTCCTCACGAGCTAGGCATCCCCATGGGATCCTTAAGCCAGTGTGTCAGGCTTTACTCTTCCTGATCTTGTCTTCTGGTTTCAGTAATAAATCACAGGGGTTGTAATGTTGATGGCGAAGTGGAAAGACTTGGCTATTCTATGGCTTAGCTGTGTGACTTGGAGTAAGTTTCTTGGCCTCTCTGAGTTTCAGTTTCCTTATCTGAAAAATATGGAATGATACATAAATATCTTTTAGGTATGATACAGAGATTACATTTTCTGATATGTAAATTGAATGTATGCAACGCCAAGTATAGAATGAGTACTCAATAAATGTCATTTCCATTCTTTGGTGGTCAATTTGTGATGTTTCTTTTAGTTCTTTTTCTTTTTAGTTGATCTTCTATTTTTCCTGATTCTTTTTATTTCAGGCAAGAGTCAGCTCCAGAAAGGAAAAACCACTGGGGATAAAATGGAGGATGAGACAAAGATATTGAATCTACAGAAGACGCTGTAAAGTACATTTATCATGGCTGGAAAGTGTCAACTGATCTCATTCGAGTCTTCCTGAGGAGATGGAAGCCCCTTTCCGATGCTCAGATGCTCTGAGACCCTAGGAGTGCTTTGTGGCTAACAAGGACGTGAGTAGGGACAGGGGGAGAGGTGGCTTTCAGAGCTAAGCCGCCTGGCTTGATGTCTACGATGTAAGTGTGGCACGCAGCCAAGGGAGGTGAGGACGCCACACATTTCATATCCTTTGAATGTTTAAATAAAAATAGCCAGGCCCCCGTAATATCAGCAGGAATTCTAGACCCACCGTGATTTCCTTATAATAGAAGGAAAGAAGTAGAAAACCGTCTCTGGAATGCCAAATATGTCTTTTTACTAATCGTAGAAACAATTAGGAATTAGTCACTTGCTCCCACACTCCTTTTAGAAGCAAATTATACAGGACTTGTCTACTTGTCTATAGTTAGTATGTTTGTAATAAATAATAACAGGTGAATATTAATTTAATTCTATGTCTGCTTTTTACCATGCAGAATAAATGAATTTGTTAAGAGTGAATTGTGGATTCAAACTTGGCTCAGCTAACACTCTTTTCCCCTCCAAACTGTCCTCAGCACTTCCTGTGTTTGTTCTGAGCTCCCTGTTCCTTTGTTCTTTCCCCAGGAATGTGAAACAAACGCTTGGCACATGCTAATGCACTTATTTGTTGATGAAGGGGGTGGCTTGAAGTTTGTATAGAAAGTTTTGAAACTTAGAGAATCCCTGGAGACCGTGATTTCACAAGCATAGAAGGCTGGGTGCAGCCTTTCACTTTTGGGAGACAAATCACATTTCAGTGTGTGTGTGTGTGTGTGTGTGTGTGTGTGTGTGTGTGTTTACTTAAGACTTAAAAAAATAAAGTGTCTCACATTTCCACATGGTACATTCAAAGAGCATATCATAGTCCAGAAAGGGGTGTCTGCTCTGCTGGCTTTCTTACCTCAATTTAAAAGATTCTCTTAGACATATGAAGGTTTGGGTTCCAGAATCTGTGTGTTTAAATTAGAACAACCACCTCTTATCATGGATGTGAAAATGTATATGTGCAAGTGTAGTATGGTGTGTGTGTATGGGGGCAGGCTTGCTGGGGTATGCTGTTGGCTTTGGAGATGGATGACGGGACCACAACAAAGGAATTCTAGAAGTTTGGAAAAGGCAAAGAAATAAATTCTTTAGAGCCTTCAGGATGAATTTAGCTTTGCCGCCATCTTGATTTTAAGCCTGCTCACTTCCAAGGAAGTGTAGGATAGTAAATCAGTGTTGTTTGGAGCTCTTCAATCTGTGGTAATTTGTTACAGCAGCAACAGGGAACTCATACACCTGGTAGGATGTTGGCCCTAAGGGACTCAAACACAGGCTCTGTCACTCCCAAGTCTATAGGCTTCACCACTCCTCTCTAAACTTAATCTGACTCTGGAGGCAATGTGCTGATTCTACTGATGTGGCTTTCTGATTATTTTTTGTTTAGCTCCCAATTATTTGGTTGGGTAAGTCTGAGGCATAATTTTTTTTTTAATTTTTTTTTTTTTTTTGTATTTTTCTGAAGCTGGAAACGGGGAGAGACAGTCAGACAGACTCCCGCATGTGCCCAACCGGGATCCACCCGGCACGCCCACCAGGAGCGATGCTCTGCCCACCAGGGGGCGATGCTCTGCCCCTCTGGGGCGTCACTCTGCCGTGACCAGAGCCACTCTAGCGCCTGGGGCAGAGGCCAAGGAGCCATCCCCAGTGCCCAGGCCATCTTTGCTCCAATGGAGCCTTGGCTGCTGGAGGGGAAGAGAGAGACAGAGAGGAGGGAGGGGAGGGGGGGTGGAGAAGCAAATGGGCGCTTCTCCTGTGTGCCCCGGCTGGGAATTGAACCCGGGTCCCCCGCACGCCAGGCCGACGCTCTACCGCTGAGCCAACCGGCCAGGGCCCATAATTTAAATAGTTGGAAATTTCAGGAACTTTTTTTTTTTTGCTAACCTAATTTCATTGGGTGAAATTTCCTTAAGATAGAAGACATAAGTGTTTCCATCTATTTCAAGGACACCTGATTGAGGATCACACCCTGTTGCACTGGACGGCTCCCTCAGGGTACTGCAGATGTTTATGAATACTAGATTACTTGGGCACTGGGAGGTCAGTTGATTAAAACAGAATAAAGTAGCCCCCCTAATGAAGGCCTGATTTGATACTTAGTAAACACATGCTATTAACACCACTACAGTATAATGAGCCCCAGGTTTTTAGAGAATTTCTCTTAAGGAATAATTATACAGGGAGTGGTGAGAGAGGACAACCCGTGGAACACACCTGACTGGTGCAGCCACAGAAATTGCCCAGGGAGCTGATCAAGTCTCTGTCCTGTTTGTGAGATACCCTGGCATTCCAGAAAACATGACATTCTTTAATATAGTGGCTACAAAGCAAAGTCCTTTCAGGAAGGATTTTGCCAATGATGTGAAATAGATTAATTAGACTTAAGTAATTCAATTAACTTTTGCCTTTTTATTGGAATATGTAAGTAATTATAGCTGCTTCCCAAATTTCTTAGCTTTCTCTAGAGGCATGCCATTTGGTTCATGACTACTTGAGCTTCATAAATATATATTTTGCAAATGTTACACACTAATGTTGCAATTAAGATGTTTTATTTAATTAGGTAGCTGTGATGGAATTATGAACTTTGTTAAGAGTACCTTTTCCCTAATATATATGAATCTTTTACTTATTTATTTAAAAATGTTTATCATTTTAAAAATATTTTTTAAGACTTTATTTATTTATTTTAGAGAGGGAGAAAGCAGGGGGAAGGAAAGAAAGCATCAACTTCCATATGTGCCTTGACAAGGCAAGCCTGGGGTTTCATATTGGTGATCTCAATGTTCCAGGTCGATGCTTTATCCATTGCGCCACCACAGGTCAGACCATAAGAATCTTTTTTATTTTTCTGAAGTGAGAAACAAGGAGGCAGTTAGAAAGACTCCTGTGTGCACCCAACCGGGATCCACCCAGCATGCCCACGAGGGGCGATGCTCTGCCCAACTGGGGCACTGCTCTGCTGCAACCGGAGCAATTCTAGCGCCTGAGGTAGAGGCCATGGAGCCATCCTCAGTGCCTGGGCCAACTTTGCTCCAGTGGAGCCTTGGCTGTGGGAGGGTAAGACAGAGATAGAGAGGAAGGAGAGGGGAGGGGTGGAGAAGCAGATGGGTGTTTCTCCTGTGTGCTCTGACTGGGAATCAAACCCAGGACTTCCACATGCTAGGCCGATGATCTACTTTTGAGCCAACTGGTCAGGGCCTGAGATTATTATTTTTTTAAACCATGAAAACTTTCTTATATAGTAACTGTCTACCTAATGACTTAAGTTTATGAATACAATTCTTCTAGATTATATAGACTGATAAAGCAAAACAGAAACCCTATTTTTCTTGTGTTTTAGAAAAGAGTCTTTCCTATACATAGACATATATTAGATATTTTGGAAGAATACAGACAATGAGTTATTATTGCAAGTTTTATAGTAGTTATTTGTCCTATAATATAATCACTATCTTAAAACATCTATTGTCTAGTTACTTTCAGAGCATTTGATATATACATCTGTGTATAATATATATTCATTTGCCACATTTAATCAAGGATATTAGCAATGATCTTGGCCTACTTAACATCTATGGACACCGTTTGAGAAGGTCAAAGAATTAGCTATCTATCTAGATTATAGATGATTTACAGATAATTTAAGAATTTTTTTTTTTTTTTTTACAGAGACAGAGAGAGAATCAGACAGAGGAACAGATAGAGACAGACAGGCAGGAACAAAGAGAGATGAGAAGCATCAATCATTGTTGTTTTTTTTTTTTTTGTATTTTTCTGAAGCTGGAAATGGGGAGAGACAGTCAGATAGAATCCCGCATGCGCCCACACGCCCACCAGGGGCGATGCTCTGCCCACCAGGCGGCAATGCTCTGCCCCTCCGGGGCGTCGCTCTGCCACGACCAGAGCCACTCTAGCACCTGGGGCAGAGGCCAAGGAGCCATCCCCAGCGCCCAGGCCATCTTTGCTCCAATGGAGCCTTGGCTGCGGAGGGGAAGAGAGAGACAGAGAGGAAGGAGGCGGGGGGTGGAGAAGCAAATGGGTGCTTCTCCAATGTGCCCTGGCCAGGAATTGAACCCAGGTCCCCCGCATGCCAGGCCGACGCTCTACTGCTGAGCCAACCGGCCAGGGCCAAAAAGTTAATTCTAGTGTAAAAAAACAAGGAAAAAGTAAAAAAGATAATTGAAATATTAAAAAAAATTATAATTTAGAACTCCTATGAATCAGAAGATTAATTTTATTTTTAGAGTTAGTAGAGAAAAAAACTCATTATTGAACTGAACTTTGGAAGAGAAATATTTTTTATATTGTTTACTTTGTGTTAATTTATATAAGAACTATAGTTCTTAAACACTAATCAGCCTGACCAGGCAGTGGCGCAGTGGATAGAGCAGGGGTCCCCAAACTTTTTACACAGGGGACCAGTTCACTGTCCCTCAGACCGTGGGAGGGCTGGACTATAACAAATACTATGAACAAATTCCTATGCACACTGCACATATCTTATTTTAAAGTAAAAAAACAAAACAGGAACAAATACAATATTTAAAATAAAGACCAAGTAAATTTTTTTTTTTTGGGTTGTATGGAGAGTGTTTAACTTTATTTTTATTTTTTATTTTTTTAAATAAATTTTTATTAATGGTAATGGGATGACATTAATAAATCAGGGTACATATATTCAAAGAAAACATGTCTAGGTTATTTTGTCATTAAATTATGTTGCGTACCCCTCGCTCAAAGTCAGATTATCCACCGTCACCCTCTATCTAGTTCTCTGTGCCCCTCCCCCTCCCCCTAACTCTCTCCCTCCCTCCCTCCCATGTCCTCCCTCCCCCCACCCCTGGTAACCACCACACTCTTAAGACCAAGTAAATTTAAATCAACAAACTGACCAGTATTTCAATGGGAACTATGCACCTATCACTGACCACCAATGAAAGAGGTGCCCTTTCTGGAAGTGTGGCGGGGGCCGGATAAATGGCCTCAGGGGGCCGCATGCGGCCTGCGGGCTGTAGTTTGGGGACCCCTGGGATAGAGCGTCTGACTGGGATGCCGAGGACCCAGGTTCAAGACCCCAAGGTTGCCAGCTTGAGCGCAGGCTCATCTGGTTTGAGCAAAAGCCCACCAGCTTGGACCCAAGGTCGCTGGCTCGAGCATGAGCATGGGCTACTTGGTCTGCTGAAGGCCCGTGGTCAAGGCACATATGAGAAAGCAATCAATGAACAACTAAGGTGTTGCAATGCGCAACGAAAAACTAAGGATTGATGCTTCTCATCTCTCCGTTCCTGTCTGTCTGTCCCTATCTATCCCTCTCTCTGTCTCTGTAAAAAAAACAAAAACAAAAAAAATAAACACTAATCAAGGTGGTGGCACACTGACTTTAATTTTTCACTGGGAGACACAGGCCCAATATAAATGCTTGTCATCTAATATAAAGTTCTTTAAATTTCAGCTTGATTGACTTGGTACAAACTTGAAGCAGGATTTCTTCTGCGTTTGACTCCAAAATGTTTACTATCCATGTTAAGTGTCAAGATATATATAAATAATGCCTGGATGTCATAGAAAATTTTAATGACTGTCCTGATTTCTCAATGTAATTTCATACTATTCTATAAAATGACAATGTTCCATTGTAAAATTACTATTTTTATTAAAAATGTAGACAGAAAATGAGAACTCTATCTCTTGCTTAGAAATTTTAACTATAAAATTATTGGCACAAATGAGAATTCTCTCCAAGGTATTTATTTGAATGTTAAAATGTTTTTTTTTGTTTAAAGATGTGTAATAATGTTGCATATTGAGGTGGATTTTGTAATGGTTTTGGAGAGGGGAGCTCCAGTTTCATAGATCAGGAGAATGAATCTGATCTGATAGCATAAAGATGTACTTCATTGCCTGTCTAAAACGCTACAAGCACGATTTTATTTGCTTGATTAGTCTACATGATAGTTGAGTTTAGGAAATGATTGTTTTGGTGTGATATCAGAAAGTTAATGCATTTGAAAAGGAAAGTATGAGTATACCATTTTTCAACTGATAGTTAATAGTACAGTAATAGTAATACCTGTTAGAGCTCACATGGTGTTGAGTATGTACTTGAATAGATTGTTTCATTTAGTCTTCCTAAGTAACCTGTGAGATCTAGATGTATTATTAGATAGATGAGGAAACAGACCTAGTTAAACAGCTTTTTAAAATATTTTTCTGAAGTTGGAAACGAGGAGGCAGTCAGACAGACTCCCGCATGCGCCCGACCGGGATCCACCCGGCATGCCCACCAGGAGGCGATGCTCTGCTCATCTGGGGCGTTGCTCTGTTGTGACTAGAGCCATTCTAGTGCCTGAGGCAGAGGCCATGGAGCCATCTTCAGTGCCCAGGCAATCTTTGCTCCAATGGAGCCTTGGCTGTGGGAGAGGAAGAAGAGGGGGAGGGGTGGAGAAGCAGATGGGCGCTTCTCCTGTGTGCCCTGGCCGGGAATCGAACCCGGGACTCCTGCACGCCAGGCCGATGCTCTACCACTGAGCCATCCAGCCAGAGCTTAGTTAAACACCTTTTATGAGGACATAGAGTTGCAAAGTGGCAGAGCTGAAGTTTGAAACCACGAACTTCGACCCCAGAGGCTGTAGACTACATTTTTACATAAAATCCCTCCATCTTGTGTGGTTACACTTGTTGTGATTTATAGCATTTTTTAAAAAATCACAATTTCCTTTGCCTGTGATTTTCTTTACTTACTTAAAGGTATAACAAAAACACACCAGGCAATAGCAAGCTGAGGACATGATGGGGAAATGGAACGAATTTAACAGGGCAGTATATGATTTCACCCCCTTTCTTCATTAAATTCTCTCTTACAATCCAACATAACCTTTGTTCTCTGATTCAGAATGTGCTTTTTCATTCTTATTTGAACAACACGCCTTTGAATGTGAATGTTGACTGAATGAAATCAAGGCAGAAAGGCTACCTCTGATATAAAAGGTGAAAATTAGCTTTTGAGTCAAATCTCATGTTGCTCCCTCAGGGTGGGCCCTGTGTAGGTGACTTAGTTTTAGTATCAGCGAGAACTGGGAGGCACAGAGGGTACCTCAGCAGGTGTCATTCATACCTGTGGCATCCTCTGTTCCTCACTGGATGAACACTTATGAGTGCCCATTAGATGACTGTTTACTGTTTGAGTATGCTTAATTTCAGAAGGGTGTTCAAATAAATTGTTGTAAGAGGGAACAAGTAACATATTTACATGAAAATAAAATTGGTTCTATAATATCCCAAGTCTCTAGGACATTTAATTGTTATTTCAATCCACTCGAAGGGGCTACCTATGTTTTTATTTTATTTGACTTCTGTCATACAAAGTATTTCCAGCTAGAACTTGAAAAAACCTACTCTAAAATAGATGTTTTTGTTTTAAAGATTTCTTAATGTGATGTGACTTGAGATGAGCTGTAAATATAAAAATAGGCACAGAAAAGTGATTCATTGCTATTAGCGGCATGCCAATGTTCAGCAAACCTGGTTGTGTAATACACACCGCCCTTTCTTACAGTGTAATGAAAAGTGATTTATTGGTTTATGATGAATAGTATACGTTCTAAAGTGAAAGTTGGTTGCAAACATTATTCTCCACTTAAAAGGCATCGTGGAAAGAAAATGTGCATTTGACTATAGTGAAAATTAACTCTACTCGAGGATCAGTTAAAAGTGAAAGAATTACCAGCTGTGTTGGATGTTACTGGCCTTGCTATTGCCTCCGATTTGGTTTCACAGAGAAAGTCATCGATGGAGGGACTCAGGAGGGGTCTGCTTTCTTGCTGTTCATTCACCAGCTAGGAACAAATAAACACAGGTGTCAAAGGGAGTGTTCGACAGCAGAATCAGACGCGTTAAAATGCAGCCTTGCAACAAAAGGAGAATAGCAAGCTTACCAAAAAAAATATAAATAAACCAATAAATAATGGGGTAGGGGCAAGAAAAAAAATACCAAAGGATGGGGAATGAGCCTTTTAGCACTGTTAACCTTTTTGATGCAGCCAACTTCAATTTTTAAAGCTCAAGCCTTTTTTCCTTCTCTTAGAACAGTTTTAGAATTATTCTCTCATTTCAATATGTGGAAAATGATACCTATTGAATCACTGTTCCTAAGGGCCAATTCCACTCCACGTGGACATTAAGTTCCTACTGAGACCTGGAACAGTGGTTTTAGACTTTGAGGTGACACATTCTGGTTAAGACCAGGCAGTCCGTGTTTTGTGGTCAACAGCACACACACAGATCTGTGTGTGGGGATAAACACTCCGTTCTCCCTCTCTTAAAAAGCCTCTCAAATCACCTACTGGCACAAGACCTTCCCTACGTTTCCTTGGAATTCTTTTGTAGAATGTAACAAATATTCTTTTGAAAGAGTACAAAATATTGTTATATTAACTGTCATATTAACTACATATCCAGGAGATAAGTTTATGAAAATCTATATGTAAAGCAGATTTCTGTAAATTCAATTATATTTTCCCACTGGCTTGTTCTCTAATTTCAGAAACAGTTCAGTTTGAATTTTAGGAGGTCTCTGTTCATCAGTGGCAGGCATCTATCTATCGTCCGGTATTCTGTACCTCTTGAACCCAGAGTTTCTTAAGTTTCTGTGGTTAAGGGAAAAATACATACTGTGATACAACTGTCTTAGTTTTTTATGAAATTTTAAATGGACCTTTCTTAAAATGGGCATAACCATTTAGTTTTCTATGTAGTATTAGAAAGAAAAAAAAGGGTGTGCCTAAAAAAATCTCTAGATTTTAAAAATACTTATTTGCAAGGCTGTATTTTAAGAGACACAGAAAATAACAAATGAGGTGCTTTCTGGAGTACTACCAAATCAGAATATTTTATGTAACTCTATTCACTTTAATTTCATTATTTCTTTAACACAGCATCAGTGGTATTATAACAAAGCTTATGGAAGATGGCAAGAGAATTACAAATAATGGTAAGTATGGGAGGAAAAAATGCAATGCTATTTCTACTGAAGGAAGAATATGGAAACATTTAGTGATTATTTGGACACTGAAAATCAAGAGGCACATTGGTACTTTTTCATCTTCATCCTATGATCTAAACATTGATAAATCTCAGATCTTCACTAGAGTTTAGGGTGTTGACATAGAGCTGGCAATTCGATTTTCATACATATTTATATGTGAACATTGTGAAGAAGCGAATCTTGAGAATGCCCCTTTCCTTTAGCATCAAGTTACAGTGATAGATATTTCTTGAATTTTTATAAGGTTAGTGTTGCTATGTATAAAAACTCACAGATTTTTCTAGGAATTAAATTATCCAAGATCTGTTTTGGTCTTAATTTTTCTTTGAGGGGGGGGTGCTCCTTTAATTTATGTGTGAAACTCTGAGTATCTTTGAATTTTGTTTTCTGAATTTGAACAATGTTGCATATACCAATCTTATTTATAATGAATACATATTTATTTTTAATATTGAAGGGCTGTGAGACTTTTATGTTTCTGGAATGAAATATACTTGAATTTTGTAAATACCATGGTTTATTTGAGTTAAGGAGTGATTTAAATATTTATGGCATAAGAGTCAATTTTATTATCTGGAAATGTAGTTGAAAGAACTATATAGAATACAATACAATATACTAGAAAATGAAGAGATGTTTAAACATCAGTGATTCTGTGAGCTTTTCTGGGAGGCCACAAAACTCTCCATATACTTTTCCTGACAACATGTTGAGTTTTGTAGGACGTGTATTTCATTTATAGTTTGTTCATGTAAAAACTTCGTTATGCAAGAGTTTCCAAAGGACTCGTACATTAATATATATTTCTTGGTAGAACTAGCTCTTTTAACCATACGAACTGAGAGTAATGAAGCCATCTAGTGTTATATCACCAGAGTGATGTGCACCCTGACTTTGCAACAATGCTTAGTTCCAGGTTATATCATTCTCATGAAAAATGAAACCTTGATTCTGATGTGCTATAAACATTTGTGGAGGATGAAGGTCACCACCAAATATGGCACCTCACTATACTCCCAGAATTTAGTGAAATAGGTTTGCATTTACCAAGCAGTACGTTCTGATTACTTGGTCTCTGGGTTCTAGGTCTCATAGACCTGTTGGCCAAAGTGTATAAGGTACAAAGAGTAAATATAAACAATACAACTGCAATGTTAAAAGTTATATATATATATATATATATATATATATATATATATATATATATATATGTGCAATGTCTTAACTATCTCTTTGATTGCCATTATTTCTCTAAAAAAGTGTGATAACATTGATAGATAACTAAGAATAGTTTAGTTATTCTCTTAGTCATGATTTTAAGATTGATTATTATATAAAAGTAAGTATAAATTATAGTCTACAAATGTTCCCATATACTTTTTATTTATTTATTTGAGATATAATTAGATTCCCAGGTAGAATAGGCATAAATTACTTCTAGTTTTAGAAAGCCTGGGTGTTAGATTTCTGTACATACTTTTGGTTGTAAGCACTGAAAAATGACAGTCTAAATTTGATAAAAGAATTCTGGAAAGTAAGACCTTTGTCCACATAAACATCTAAATGGAAAAAACAAAGGAAAAGGCACAATAAATCGAGGCCTATCCTTTTAGACAAGCCTGTCCTTTTATCAAAGGTAATGAGATTTTTTTTGGGGGGGAGTCTCTCTTCTTTTTCACACTTCAGACTTATTTTCTGGAGAAAGCACCTCTGTCATTCTCGGATTTTCTCAACCAAAGAGGACGTTGTTCAGGGAGATCCCAGGGAGCCCAGGACTACAGCATGGCTTCTGCAGTCTTTAATCCTCTGCCTCCTGAGGTCTGTGTCTCTTGCACACCTACTGCCTTGTTTCTGACTACATTTCATATCAGGACTGATAGAGGTGTTATGTCTGCCCAAATCCCATTAGTTGAGCTGTTCCTGTGGCTTTCTTCCATAGATACAAATCAGAGGAAATAAACTAGTTTCTGAGTCAGTGGTTTTTAAGTTGAAGCGGTTTAGCTTTTGGTGGGAACGGGGAACAGTGGCAGCGCTCAAAGGGGAAGATAAAGGGCCAGATTTCAGATAGTGTGGAAAGGTAATCTGGGGACTGAAAGTTATTTGGTTTTGGTTGAGATGTAGAAGATCAAAGAGGAGATACTATAAAGTTTTTTTTTAATAAGCTCTGAGGTCAGAGGTTATGGCTGACTCATATTTCTTTTCTTTACAACTTCAAATAGACTGTCTTCATATATAAGGGCTTAATACATGGCTACCAGATGGGACAGTGACTTTGCAGAAACTGAAGATATAAAAAGATCTATCTCAAACAGTCCAGTTTTGAACTGTGTCTTCAGTTGGATGAATTTAGGAATCATTATTTTAACCATACTAAGGTCATTTTATTTTTATTTGTATAGGTAAGAACAGCTTTTCATTCAGCCTCCCTCTCTACATTTTCAAGTGATGGTTTTCCTGTAGTGACTTGAGAATAAGTAAATCTTTTAGGCCATAAAGAAAAACTGCAAACTGAACTGAACCCCCCAAATAGTTTTTCTAAGCTTTACTTCCAAATCATATGCCATTTATTCTCTCCTTATTCATTGATAGGAGACTGCTTGCCTTTCTCTTAGAATTACTAGTTTCAGTTTGAAAATACATTATGAACTTACCACATTTCATCCTTTGGGTACAGAGTACATTGATGTTATAAAAATAATAAAAAGTGAGTCAAAAGGCTTCCATTTTTTTTTTTTTAATAACTGAGTTGGAGTAACTGCAATTTTGGTTCAATCTATCAATCAAGTTAGAGTGATCCCTTCCTTAGTTGCTAAGGCATTTGTCTCACTTTATTTATATTTTAAATTTTCATTCCTTGTCCTCCTATGTCCTCCTCTTAATATTTAGATGAGTTCAAAGGCCTTTCTAATGGTGACAGATTGTCATGTGCTGTTCAAGATCCCATCCTACTGCACAATGGGGAGCACCGGGCAGCGAGCGCCTTCTTACAGCGTCTGCATGTTCCCATCTTTACCCAGTTTCACCTGTTTTCCTCCCACTAGACCATGACCTCTTTGAGAGTGCAGACCTTATCCACTTAATTTTTGTGTCTCATAGGGGCAGTTTAATAAATGCTGACCTTATATAGTCTAACTGGATAATGAATTGGATAATGAATGATGCATGAGCACCCCCAATCTCATACTTGGTGTGGTCAGCTCACAGAGAGGCCAGTGGTCCTCAGAAATGTTTACCAATTTCCTGATAGGATTTAAACCAGAAATCTAAGTCCATCCCCCAGTATCACATCATTTAAATGTTTGGAAGCCTGGAAGTACCTAAAGGAACATTTTCAAACAAGGCTTCTATCAAAAAGTCAAGAAGACAAAGAGCGAATGTCTAATGGGAAAAATGGAGACGAGGGCACAGGCCTGCTCCACGTCATCTTTGGAAGAATGCAGATGGGAGGATGGTGACAATCCAAGACCTAACACTGCTACCTCACTCAGGGATTTTAAGTCAGAGATTCAAATTTGGGGATTTTGAGGGAAAATCCTTTACAGAATCCATGAATATGGAAACAAAAGGAAGCAGCAGAAGTTAAAAGATAGGTCAGAACTTGCACGCACAGGCTTCTTGTCACTCAGAATTCAAAACACTATTGAACCTTGCACCTTCTTTGTAACCTTAGGTGGTGAATGAAATATTCAGTCATATGTCTTCAATTTACTTATGACTTAGACTGGTTAGTTGATATGGCTAATATTAGCCTCCACAGGACCAAACTGGTTCTTATTTTATATCAATACCATGTTTCATGTTGAACAAAATACAGACAATATCATCCAGTTTTAATGAATCATGATCTGTTTTAAACTTTGTCTAAAAATGCATTTGCTTTAATTCTGCTTGAATTTCTCTAATTTCAATGTTAAAAAATTAAATTAAACTATTATATGATCTAAGCTACAGGGGAATACTTAACCAAGATAAAAGGAGAGTATTTTGCTTTTAAATCCTGCCTGTTACTTAAACTGTGGTATATGTTTATATAGTTTGTTTTATGATTTAAATTTAAGCTTATTCATTTTCATAAAAAATACAATTTTTCTTGCAATAAGATAAATCTTTGGCACATTATTTAAATATATTTAACCAATATATTGTTTAGGTGTTTCATTAAAAATATATAGAGCTAAAGGTTCTTGATAATTTACATCATTAAGAATTAACTTCAAACCAAAATACATTTTAGATGATAAAACAAGGTATGTAAAAGGTAATAATTCACTATTCCATAACTTTACACTTTGGATTGCTGACCTGTTTTTATTTTTAAACATTTTTGTACTTAACAGATAATTTTAAATGTTAATATATTGAACCTAATATATTGAAAAAAAATAGCTGACAAAATATCCCATATTTGTAATGTTGATTTAAAAATATTCATAGTAATATATCCTGTCTATCTCATATAAATAATAAGATAAATTTAAGATTGTTTTGTTTCTATATAAATAAAAGCACATATATGCTTTTAATAGGTATATCTTTATGCATTTTGAAAATGTCTTTATTATTTGTGACACTGTTGATTCAAAGCATTTGTTAAGTAGGTTTTGTTCATAATTTTGTAATTGAACTATTTGTTTATGGCTTCATTACTCTTATCCAAGTTTAGAAATTTGAACTATGTCCTTCAAAAATAGTGACCATATCAAAACTAAGTTAACTGACTAAATCCACTGAAAAGACAATACACCTGAATCATTATCATGAGTCCCTGAAGTGTGCAGAGTTTGGTAGCTTTGTATTGGTAACTCTGACACTAAACAGAATTAATTTCTTTTTTTTTTTTTTTTTACTTTTTTTTTTTTTTTACTTTTTTTTATTTATTCATTTTAGAGAGGAGAGAGAGAGACAGAGAGAGAGAGGGGATAGAGACAGGGGGGAGGAGCTGGAAGCATCAACTCCCATATGTGCCTTGACCAGGCAAGCCCAGGGTTTCAAACTGGTGACCTCAGCATTTCCAGGTCTACGCTTTATCCACTGCGCCACCACAGGTCAGGCACAGAATTAATTTCTTATAAGCTAATTTAGTACTAACGGTTCTGTCCCTCACCCTAGTTTTTATATACTGTCTGGGTCCCAGTGGATTTTCTTATAAAGGATAATCATGTGATAACTTCCAACTCTTTGACTTGATCTAAATTTCAACTAACTGCAAATACTGTCCTGATGGATGGTCAGGATAGTTAGATTTATAAATGTGAATTTATTTATGAAAAAATGAACAGATATTACTGTTCACAACTTGAGCACTACTAACACTAGGGCAGGCAAGAGAACATTAATAAAGCAATTGTTTCAAGTTAGTAATAGAAGCCTAACAGGCTATATTTAGTAGCCTTGAGAATGTTTTTCCAATCAAGAACATTATTTTTATGAGACATAAAAATTAAATCAATACTGAAATTTAAGAGGTGGGATAGGTAGAAAAACAAGGTTCAAATTTGCAGAAAACCCCCTTTTTTCCTTAACAATAAGAGGTCTGGCACACATAGTTTTAAGACACTATATTTTCTAACAAAAAATGAAGGAAATATATTTTGCTTAAAAAAGTAACAGGAGATGTGGTTAAAATAAAAATTTCTTAAGGTTCTTTATAAAAAAATATATTTGCTAAAGTCATTTCATTTTCATAAAAAAATGCAATTTTTTTCTGCAATATGATCAATCTTCAGTAGATCATTTTCCCTTTTATCCTCAAATTAGATTTATTTATACTATTACAGTTTAGAGCTATACTGGTCAATAGATATATACTGAGAGTCTGGTGATTTTAAACATTCTAGTAGCCAATTTTTTTTTTTTTTAATTTTTTTTTAAAATTTATTTATTTTAGAGAGGAGAGAGAGAGACAGAGAGAGAGAGAAGAGGGGGAGGAGCTGGAAGCATCAACTCCCATATGTGCCTTGACCAGGCAAGCCCAGGGTTTCGAACCGGCGACCTCAGCATTTCCAGGTCGACGCTCTATCCACTGCGCCACCACAGGTCAGGCCCAATTTTTTTAAAAAAGTGAAAAACAGGTGAAACTAATTTTTTTTTGTATTTTTCTTAAGTAAGAAGTGGAGATGCAGAAAGACAGACTCCTGGCATGTGCCTAACCAGGATCCACCCGGAAAGCTCACTAGGGGGTGATGCTTTTCTCATTTAGGGCCGTTGCTCCATTGCAACCAGAGCCATTTTAGTACCGAGGCAAGGCCATGGTGCTATCCTCAGTGCCTAGGCCAACTTGCTCCAATGGAGCCATGGCTGTGGGAAGGGAAGAGAGAGATAGAGAGAAGGACTAGGGGAAAGGGTGGAAAAGCAGGTGGTTGCTTCTCCTGTGTGCCCTGACGGGGAATCAATCCTGGGACATCCACATGCTGGGCCAATGCTCTACTACTGAGCCAGCTGGCCAGAGCCCAGGTGAAACTAATTTTAACAATACATTTTATTTTGTCCAATATATCCAAAATATTATCATTTCAACATGTAATCAATATAAAAGTTATTAATGCACCAGTTTATATTATTTTTTCCTTGAATTAAATCTTCAAAATCTGCTGTGTATAGCACATATCAATTTAGGCTGTTACAGAGCACTCAGTAGCCACCTGTGGCAGTGCCTACTGTATTGGACAGCACAGGTCTAGAGAAACAGTTTCCTCAAAGGCTTGATGATTCCACTATTTTTTTCCCTCCAATCCTTTCATCAATGCACATTTGTTTACATACTGTTTGATTTAAAGTGTTAGTCAAACTAAGCATGAATTTAAGCTTCTTTGAAGTGCTTGACATTGTTTCTTAGTACAGAATAATTTAATTAAACAAAAAAGCATTCTCAGAGGTCCAGCGATCTCTGAGCTCAGGCTATCTGGTCAACTCTTCTGTTTTGTTCACTTTGTTCAATGTAATATAAGTGACTTCACGGTTTGGCTAAATCTCTCTCAAAGTGATTATAATAATCACACAATATAAAAAAATGCTTCAATGTAAAGTATTCTGCACTTACGATTAATCTGTTGAATAAATAGTTACTAAACAAGTTAGAAACCAGTGTTTCAAGGACTTACTCTGTACTTTATCCCTTGTGATTTTCCCAAGGACAGTATTGAGAGAGCAGCAATTAGCTTTGGACATATCTGAGATCTATGAATGAGCCACTGGCATCAACACACCAGCGATGAAGATGAGTTGATGTATTCAGTAGTATGTAGCACTATGCCCTAAGGGCCTTTACAGAAGACACTGGGACAAACATGTTTCAAGACACTACTACATTCACACCGGATCACAAGTAAGAATGTGGTATGGTACACAGACTGGATGCTGTGGTTGCCATGAGTAGTACTCACTTTTTCAGATCATTCTGCTGCTTTTTTGGCTTGTGCACGCCAGTGGTGCATAGCAGGGAAGAAGCCACTTGTATACAGTGGAAAAAGTATATCAACTAATCAAAGTGCATTTGACTGAGAAATAATTGTATCACAGCTGTCACTAAATTAATTCCATAAAATTATTAACACAACAGGTGCATTACATTTTATGAATCAGAACTCTGCTGATTCATAAACTAGCCAGTATGCAACAAGAATATGATGCATCAAAGAAAGCATTATATAATCTTCATGCAGTAAAATTATAACTAATACCTCCAAAACATTTAATGCAACATTAGACAAGGATTAAGGAACTTGTTACATATGAATGTTCTGAATATGAGAAAATGGTAATAAACACAATTTTTTTTTAAATTAAAAAATCAAAAATATTATTTTGCATTAAATTTTTAAATTCAAGCTTGGGTGATAATGATAATTTTGGACATTTGAAAAGGATTATTGGGAAGCACATAGCAATGCAGGGCCAATTGAAAATGAGGATATTTCTTATCTACGGATGGATGTGGGTCTGTTCTTAGCTGAGAAATTAAAGCGGTTCTCACTTTCCTTAGCACTGACCTGAGAAACTATGGACTGAATATTTTAAACATGAATTCTACAAAGGGCAGGAGATCAGTGTAAAACTGTATGTTTTACTGTGTAAATTGTGTAAAGAATGGAGACCTTAATAAATATAAAGCAAATTTCTTTCCAACTACTATTGTGTTATTGGGAAGAAACATCTCTTCTTCATGGATAAAAAACTCATAACATAAAACTTATCCCAATATCCTGAAAATCAATAACTTTTTAATATTCAATTTTGATGTTATATGTTATGATTTTCATTACTTACAACGTAGTGTTTAAAACAAAATAAAATGACACATGTTGGCAGCAGCTGGGAATATGATCTGATGATATTCTGAAAATAAGTTGCCATAATTTAGCTTTTGATATAAATGCCTTTCATGAGTACTGTAAATGGATATTTTTCTAATTCTAGACATATTCATATAATTGGAACTGAATCACTGCATTTACTACTGCATTATGGAAAAAAAAGAAATGTTTAAGATAACAACCTATCTAAATTATAAGATAAATGCAAGTAAAAATATTTTTCATTTAAGAATTTAAAACTGATAGTTCCACAGAGTGGTGATGAGTATATTATACATATTTATGTGGATTTTACAGGGTGTTTCAAAAGTCCCCGAGGACATACAGAAATCAGAGTCTCAGCATGTCTTTGCGTATAAAAGCAAACGTTTTTTTCTATGCTTGTTATAATAAATGCTGAAAATGGCCCTCATGTGCTTATAATAGAGATATTTTTGTTGTCAAGGTCACTAACTATAAGACAGGTCACAGATGCCATTTTCTGCAGGGAGACTCAGGGACTTCTGGCTCATTCCTGTAAATTAGTTATCCACATAAATTTGTATAGACATATATGTAGTATGCATAGTCACAACATAAATATATTTAACATTTAAGAAAATTTAGATATTCTACTGGTAAACTGACATATGTATATGATATAACTTGTATTTATTCATAGGAATTTGATCTTTTTGGTTATTGTTTTTCAAATGTATCATTAGGTTGTTATTTTTTCTCAAAGTTGTTAAAAAGACTCCTTTATAAAGAAGCAACATGTTTTACTTGCACATACATATTTTTAAACTAAAGTTGAGTAATGTAAATTAATATCCACAAATAAATAACTAAATGCTGAAATTTTCCTTTTTTTTTTTTTTAGCAATTTTGGTTTTCATTTTATATTGTATAATTGTTTCATAGAAACTGTGCTTTTTAAAAAATTGGTTCAAGTTAATGGTTTTTGCTTTTGCTAGTTAAAAATCACAATGTCTGATATATTAACATATGTCAGCTTCCTACAGGAACCCTATAGGTCTGCCCACCTGTGATGTCATAGTAAGGAGGGGCTTTTCTTCAGCAGACTCCTCCCTCGGTATCTCCTTCATCACCATGGCAACAGCCTTATCTGCCGCCCTAGAGCCTTTTCCCTATAACAGTGAAATCAACAATGACTTGTGTCAGGAGAAATCCTTAACTTATTATTTATTACAAGATATTCTAATGTTTAAAGAGCAATCCAACATAAATGAAGAGGTAGGCTGCTGCAAGTGAATCTTGAGGCTTTTGGCTGAAGAGAAAACACACAAAATCTGAAAAAAGATTGTGAACTTTTAGTTAGCTACTTTTCCACCTTTACAGCTGACATTATATTTAATTTTAACATAGTATTTTATATGTATAATATATATTAAGGCAATTTACATGACATGAACATAATTTTTATAGTATCAATTTAAAAACATCACGGATTGCCTGTTATGTTCATTTATAAGTCATTCCTACGTAATTCTTAAAAGTTTTGAATGACAGTAGTGAGGGGTCTGGGACTCTCACAGAAGACTTGGTGAGTGGTCGCTAGAGTCTGCTATTTTTTAATGGATTGGGCAATAAAAAAAGTAAAAGTGTCATAAAAACCTTTAATATTCTTCAGTAGCTTAATATTACAGGAATTTACCCAGCTTATTTTGTGGAGACAGTATGAAAAAAATCTGTAACAATGTTTCTGACACCAAAGAACTTCAACAGAATTTTATAATGTCTTTTCATTGGAGAATACCATAAATTCAGATGTAAATAAAAATGATGAATAATTGAGGCACTGATAGATATAAATATAGATATAGGTATATATGTCTCCCTACACTTTTTTTGTCTTATACAAGCAGAGTTATAGACTATAAAGGGGTATGTTGGCTTTCTGGGTTTTTTTGGTTTACTAGATTATTAAGTTTTTGAGAGTAGAAATGGCATAATGGAAAAAATAAAATATCACCTTCTCAACCCAGTTAGATACATCTCATACTATGTAAAAATTAAATAATCTTTAAACACTTCAAAAACAGAAAACTTCCATATTCTTAGGTCGCTGGGCAGAGCCTCTCTGGATAAAATAATTTTATACTAAGCACACATGAATATCTGTGTTGTAAATCTACCTAAAATACAAATGTAGCATACAGAGATATCACAGGCAAATAAACAAAAATGGACATATGGAGTCTGTTGTCTGAAAGGGAATTAAGAGCTAGGGTCAGTATTAACTCCAAAGGTTAATAAATCTTGATGCTTTCTATGCAATGCAAAAGGATAGAATTACATTGGTATCATGTTCTTGCATAGGGCTTTAAGGATTTAGAAGGTAGGTTTATTCTAGGAAGCAAAACACTGTCCATTGTCTCAGGCATTCCTTTCTAAAATGTAATAAGTGGCAGCTTTTATTTGTGAAAACAAAGAAAACTCTGTAGTTATTATATTTTAAAATGTGTGAATCTCTTTATGATTCCCAAAAGTTTATTTCTTTTTGTTTTTGATTTAAGAACTAGCATTATTGAATAATAATGTGTTATTTCCATGCTGGAATAAAAACTACAAGAGAGTTTATTCATCAGATATAACAGTACTTACTATCAAATATGTTTTGAAAAGTTTTATGGCCACAATTCTTAGAATAACTGACTTCTGGGAAAAAACAGGAAGCAATGATTCATTATATAAAAATTGGGGTGCATAACGATCCCTGGTTTGTTCTTTCATGATGCAATGTGAACTTCCTAAAACGGAGATGCATACAATTCTGAATTCTGGGAAAAGATTTATTATGGCACTATTAAACTATTTTACATTTTTCAAAATATAAGTTATTTGGATGAAACATTACATACTATAAGCTTAGTATACTTTTATAAGCTACACTTATTGACAGATTAAATATAGTTTAACAAATATTTTTGCAGCTTATTTTTTTTCAAAAGCGTAAAATCATTTGTAAAGAATATTTTTCCATGCTCCAAGAAGTTCTAATAAGATAGCAATAAACGAAGTGGCATGCTTATATTGAAATTCCTACCATTCTTAAAGGAACAAATCTAATGTTACAAGGAATAATTTTAAAAAAATAATTCAGACTATTATCTTGAGCTAAGAAAAGAAAATGTCAATTGATGAGCATCTCAAAAATTTCAGGTCAGTATTTCAATACACTATTTATTTGAAATGCTACCAATCCATAAACTATGTATAGATATATTTTACATGTGCAACTATAATAGCTAGAATTAGCAACGGACATGCCATTTCACTAAAACAAACAAACAAAAAAACAAACAAAAATTAGTCCTTTCATGCTGAACTCTAGAACAAAGCAGTGGTCAGCTAGAAAGGATGTATAATTAACACATGCGGTGCTTTTTATTTCTTGCAGAAGAACCCACCAAAGCCAGGGTCAGGTCACTTTTTTGAAGACAGTGCCACTTTTTCTTCAAGGTTACACCTACTACCTGAAAAGAGTCATGACACCCATGTTAGTGCCTGCTAGCAAATTGTTTCTTTATAGCCTTTTGGCTTTGAGTTAATCACCCCAAGAACCTCACTGTTTTGTGTGTGGTGCAGCTCAAGGACAGAACGGTCATGTCGGCCACAATGGCACTGCCAAGGTTCCAGATACAGTGTCTAAAACTATCGCCAAATCAAGTGAATGCACTATGTCAACGCAAGATTTCCCCCAGATCATATCGCCACCTCCACCTGGTATCTTATAATCAAGCTGTATTATTTTTTACTTGTCCATTTATCTTATGGGATAAGCTTTCTAAAATTCAGAACCTGACTGGTAACTGATTTGGCAATTCATAATACTATACAACTTTGTTTGCCAGCAGCTCTGCTGGGCTGATAATAACACAACCCTACACGTCTTTTTTTTTCTTCCTTTTTTGAAGTCGATGGCTTTAACACATTGTTAAGAACTATATGCACATAATTATTTTTATTTCAAGCTCAATTTCTAAATATAACCACACCAAAGGATAAATATCAATCTATTATTTGAAAAAACATGAAGATAACGAAGATGAAATAATCAGTGAATATACATTCAAGCGTGTAAGTGGGCTTAGATGACAATAAGCCTGTGTGCTTTTACGTCATTCTTAACAACAACAGAATAGATGGTGGGACTTTCCAAGTTGATCATCACATCATAACACCCTCCAGCAATTATTTCAGCCTATTTCTTTTAAAATAATACTTCAAAACCACTTTTTCCACTGCCTTGTTGAGTTTCTTAAGATATTTTTGACTATTTTTCTTGGTGACTTGCTGTAGCAAATGCTTTGATGTTTCTCTTTATGATTTTGTTTCCTCATCAATGAGATATATAGCCTGACCAGGCGGTGGCGCAGTGGATAGAGCGTTGAACTGGGATGCAGAGGACCCAGGTTCGAGACCCAGGGGTCGCCAGCTTGAGTGTGGGCTCATCTGGCTTGAGCAAAAAAGCTCACCAGCTTGGACCCAAGGTCGCTGGCATGAGCAAGTGGTTACTGGGTCTGCTGAAGGCCCACGGTCAAGGCACATATGAGAAAGCAATCAATGAACAACTAAGGAGTCGCAACGAAAAACTGATGATTGATGCTTCTCATTTCTCTCTGTTCTTGTCTGTCCCTATCTATCCCTCTCTCTGACTCTCTCTCTGTCTCTGTAAAAAAAAAAAGAAGAGATATATATAATTATAGCTTTGTAAACAAATAAGCATTCTTGAGAATAACCTTTCATTAACTTCTATTACAAGACCAGGCATAAATGAATGAAACAAAGAAAGTATAGCAAGTGACACTAAAATTATTAAGAAAACCCAATTTTGGCTCACTTCTCTTTTTTAAAATATGGATTATAAGAAACAGAGTAAAAAGCATTGGAAGTCACGGGCTCGTCTCAGGCCGGACGTCTGGTGGCGAAACTACCAGATGTTTTCAGACGAGGAGGCGTTTTGGCTCCAGGCCTGTCTCACAAGGAAGGGAACTCAATTATTTGGAGAAGCTACGATGCGCTGGGCACTCTGTCAGGTGTTCTTTGTATTTTTACTTATTTGAGTGCATGAGGCGTCTGTGGGGTATAAAATACCTTCGCCAGGTGGTTTGGTACATGGAGGCTCAGAGACGGGTGATTTGGCCAAGGCCTCAAGGCTAGTCTGTGGCTAACTAAGCTCGGAAGGGAATGCAGCCCCCGCCGGTGAGCTTTCCTGCCCGCCACACAGTTCACTCTTCATCGGCTCCCGGAGGATGGGGGGCTCTCCCATGCAGCCCTCCTGACTCTGCTGTACCTTTGGTTGTTCATGAAATCGTCCAAGTTTTGGGCAGCATCCACTTCTCAGTGTAATGCTACAGTCTGGATCAGGCAAACATTTTTGAGAAATCTTTTCTTCAATCTGCAATGGTCAATAAGATTTAGCCACCCACAACTTTATTTATGAGCACAAATCTAACAAAATGTTTTTGTTTCTTCTGTCTCCATGAAGAACTAAACTAAGCATGTCATGCATCTCACTCCTTTTTATTCTGTAAATCTTATTAGGTTTATAAGCTTTAGTATCCATCTATTTCTGATTAAAATGGTAACTCACGTGCTGTTAAATGTCATTTTTACTAGGGTTTATTTTCTGGGGTCTATTTTGGGTGCCTGCAATACATAAAGTATGTTATTCCATAATTACACAGTTCATTCATAAGCGGTTTTCTACTTACAGATTCTATTGCTACTAAGTTTAGTAATTTTAAAATTATTATTGTTATTATAATTATTATTTTTAGGTGAGAAGGGAGATAGTGAGGCAGACTCCCGTATGCGCCTGACAGGGCAGATCCTTGTAACTGAGCTATTTTTAGCACCTATGCCCATTATGTCCTCAGACCAATAAGCTTCCTTAGTGCTTGGGGCCACGCTTGAACCAATTCCAGTGGAGCCACTGGCTGCCAGAGGGAAAGAGGGAGAGAAGGGGGAGGGGAGGAGAGGCAGATGGTAGCTTCTTCTTTTGCCCTGACCCAGAATCAAACCCAGGATGTTCATATACCAGGTTGATGCTCTAGCCACTCAGCAACTGGCCAGTGCTTATTACTCTTAATTTATCAATAATAACCAGGGTCTTTTTATTAGAGATATTAAATAGATGTTGTAGAGATATACTACATTAGAGGAAAAGCAAAAGAGTACTATAGTAGTCATCTCTGGTAACTCCAAATTATCGAAATAAAAATGTAAAAAGTCTTCCTTTTATTGTGATTGCAAAAATTAATACATGCTGTTACCAAAAATTGAGAAAAAAAAAACAAATAAGAAAATAAAGATAACAAGCCTGACATTTTCATGTATTTTCCTGAACATTTTTATCTTTACAACATGTAACAGTTTTTTTTTAGGATAAATGTTTTAAGGATAGACAAACTACCATCAAGCTTACAAGTATGAAAGTATTGAATACATTTCTTCACATATACATACCTGTAAACAGATACCTGTCATCTATATTTTGAACTTTGCTTGAAATGAAATGGTATTCAGTTTTGCATGTGCTAAAAAAATTGTGTATCTCATAAATTCTGGACCCTGAAATTAAATGCACCTGTAGGAAAAGGCTAATTTCTGATGGCGTTTCTCTGTCTCTCGTGCACAGCCAGAATAACGTTCTTTCACTCAGGAAGGTAAATGTCAGGGGGTCATGCTCTCTTCAAACTCCCAGCATGGGAAAATGTCAGAGCGATATTTCCCAGTGTCCTCTGAATGCGGGTGAACCCTGTCTACCATATGTGTCCTTTCCCTATTTAGCATGTTCCTGTAGGTTTTATCGCATTTATGTTTAACTTATTTTTCCCCCTGATCAGAATGTTTCGTCAATTTAGAAAGTGGTAAATAGACATAAATCTGGGCATACTGATCAATCGTTATTTCCAAACATCCCAAAAGGAAGCACAGATCTAGATGTAAACAATCAGGAAGAATGGATAGAATTTTGTCTTTTTCTAGTTAGAGATTCTTATGTAGAACTCACAAATTATAATAAATTCACCATTGGTTCAGTGATCTGTGTTTAGCTGGAAATAATGTGATTCCTTAATATGGGTAGTAAAGTTGCAGTGAAGAAATTGGTGCCTCTCTATTTAAACTAATGACCTCAGGCATTTAAAAAGAATCCAAATATTTCTACCTTACTATCTTTTTTTTTCTCTCTCCAGCATTATTCTGTGCACTCTTTTCCAAGCCATGACCTTTTCTAGGAAGTCTTCTGAGATGACTAAGGAGCGGCTCTAATTGCATTGTACTATGCGACTCTTGCGCCCTCAATTTGTGGTATGTGCTAATTGGCACTTTTTGTTACACCGCTCCAGACTGTGTACATGGTGGTGAGACAAAGTCGTGGATAACAATCTCTATGGATTTTCACTTTAGTCCTCCCCCATTGAAAGTGGCTGGGATTCTAAGCCCACCACGGCCATGTTCACTTTCTTTAACTTGAAGGGATTGGTGCCGGGGGACATTATAACTTCATGAGCTCCTCCCTCCATAAAAAAAAATGCTAAAAATTGTATTTTATGACTAAGTTGATATAACGACAAATAAAAGCCAGAGTGGATTTATTGTTATATATTCATTATTATACTGGTAATTTTGGGGGTTCTGATTTTAAGAAAGATTAAAATGAGAACATTTTTATGGGCCCTTTAACGTATCTTCACTCTATGGGCCCCATGAACTATGTCCACTGTGCCTAGTGCATAAGATGACTCTGGGCTGGTGTCTTCTCAACAGTCAGTGTTGCCATCTGTGGCTGCTCTGCTGTCCATAGCGCTGGCTTGTCACCTCTCGGTGGGTTACTTTGGCAGCAGCAGCTTCCCTCACCCCTAGTCCCCCAATTGTGGCTGTTCCTGCCCGAATGGGCCCCTTTGCTACTGCTGTATTGCTTCTACTGCTGCTACTTTCATTATTTTGGGTGGGATCCAGGTATCTTCTAATAAGACCGCAGTCTCCCTTATATGCGGTGTCACTTTCCACGACTTCAGTTACCTGCCGTTAGATACAATCTGAAAATATTAAATGGAAAATTCCAGAAGCAAGCAATTCATAAATTTTAAATTGCACACTGCTCTGTAGAGTGATGAATTCTGCCGTCCTGACTCTCCCTGCCTGGGACATGAAGCATCCCTTTGTCTGGGGTATCTACGCTATATACGGTGTCCGCCCATTATCACTTAGTAGCTGTCTTGGTTATCAGATTGATTGTCAGTCACAGTGCTTGTGTTCAAGTAACCTTTATTTTACTTAATAATTGCTCAAAGTGCAAGAGGAGTGACCTTGCAACTTGGATATGCCAAAGAGAAGCTGTGAGGTGCTTCTTCTAAGTGAAAAAGTGTGTATGTGTTGGAGAGATCATAGTACATTTAGGTTTGGTGCTAGCTAAGGTTTCAGGTATCTACTAGGGGTCTTGGAACGTATCCCGTGTGGATAAGAGGAGGCTACTGGACTCGTAAATCTTACTGAATGTCTAATAAATAGCTTCCTTTTTGTAGTTCTTAGGATATTCTCAGAAAACTTGGAATGTTTAGTACTGAGGCAGTAAACATTAGCGTGAAAATCTGACTCTTAAAATGTAATTTCGGCCCTGGCCAGTTGGCTCAGTGGTAGAGTGTCGGCCTGGCGTGCAGAAGTCCCAGGTTCGATTCCCGGCCAGGGCACACAGGAGAAGCGCCCACCTGCTTCTCCACCCCTCCCCCTCTCCTTCCTCTCTGTCTCTCTCTTCCCCTCCCACAGCGAGGCTCCATTGGAGCAAAAGATGGCCCGGGCGCTGGAGATGGCTCCTTGGCCTCTGCCCCAGGCGCTAGAGTGGCTCTGGTCGCAATAGAGGGACGCCATGGAGGGGCAGAGCATCGCCCCCTGGTGGGCAGAGCGTCGCCCCTGGTGGGCAGAGCGTCGCCCCTGGTGGGCGTGCCGGGTGGATCCCGGTCGGGCGCATGCGGGAGTCTGTCTGACTGTCTCTCCCCGTTTCCACCTTCAGAAAAGTACAAAAAAAAAAAAAATGTAATTTCTCCATCAGACAATAGTATTAAGCACTTCATTCTCTTCAGCCTCATGGGCGTTCTTGATCATCCAGGAGCATTTCTGAGGAAGATGAGTCAAACTGTGTCTGTAGTTTTATTTTAAAAAGTCAGCCCTCAATGACCAAAGTCACCATTTGGTTCCAAAGCACTCCTTGCCATTTTTTCCAATAATGCAGTGGGTCGTTTGAGCACTAGAGCTGCTCAGTACTCACAATTCCCGAGTTGTGCATGCAGAGTAAGTTCCTCCCAGGGACCTTGTTATGGTGTTTCATTTTTGTAAAATGTTCTCTCACCATATCTCATCAATAAAATCCACCTAGTGTGAACAAAGATAGTGCTTATTACTTTTGAACTATTTTCTATTATTTGGTATAGTTCTCTGAGGGCACATAATAGACACCCAAATTTTCCTGTGTGGACCCAATGCAAGCACTGGGTTGCTCTCCCACATTATTTAACGGACTGAAAGCACACAATACGACCAACTTTGACAGAAGGTGATTCTGACTTGGATAAAAATTTAATTAGATTTTAAATAAGGCTTCAAGTATCTAAATAAAAATTTATTAAAATTAATAACGTGTTGCCAAGTAAAGGTGCTTAATATTTGCTGTGAAGGAAAGCTATGGCTTTGTTTTAATTAACAAGGCCCATTTGTTTACAGTTCACCATTTGTTTGTTCTTTGCAGGAGGTTAAGCATTCCTCACCAGGCTCTCACTATGGCCCTCAGGCTGATTTACAGTTTCCTTAGCTTCCCGGACAAATAGTTCTCATTCATCTATTACCAGTTCTGAGCTGGTACAGTTTTCCTGTCAAGGTTACTGTTATTAATTTGGCCCTGAATTACGTGGAGCCTATTTTATGTTAAAATTTAGCTTCTCTATTATGCATCTGCAAGCAACTTTCGCTACCTGGTGGTCTAGCTTAAAAAAATTGTTTTCTTTTGACCTCATTCAGCCTTATATTGAAGATGACAATAATATGTAGTTGATAATTAAAAAGTAAATGTAGGTGAGATATTAAGATTATAATTCCAAAGTTGCTTATTTATATTTTATAAGGGCTTTGTATGAAATATGTAATTAAAAACTGTAATCTTAATTAAAAAGTTACTATTTTCAATTTCATATTTCAGATGATTTACAAAATAGGCACATTTTGGGAAATTACTTTTTTTTAAACTATTTTGTTTTATTTTCATCCAAAGTTTTTTTATTTGTTTTGTGTTTTTGGTGACACAGAGAGAGACAAAGAGAGGGACAGATAGGGACAGAAAGAAAGGAAGGGAGAGAGATGAGAACCATCAATTCTTCGTTGCGGCACCTTAGTTGTTCATTGATTGCTTTCTTATATGTGCCTTGACTGGGGAGCTACAGCAGACTGAGTGACTCCTTGCTCAAGCCAGCAAACTTGGGCTCAAGCTGGTGAGCCTTGCTCAAACCAGATGAGCCCGTGCTCAAGCTGGCGATCTCGGGGTTTCGAACCTGGGTCCTCCGCGTCCCAGTCCGATGCTCTATCCTGCGCCACCGCCTGGTCAGGCTGGGGAATTACTTTTAAGATAAAGGAAAATGACTAAAAATACATGGTATTAAAGATTATTTTGTTATTTTATTTGAAAAATGTCCCCCTAAATACAAATACCCCAGACTATTGTATCTTAATTGCACAAACGGATGGATGTCTCAGCACTCAAGGAAAAGCAAAGTGTTATGAGAATCATTCATCACCAGTGTGGTTAGTTGTTTAAATTATGCTTAATTAATGGTGTTTCTGACATGGTGGGGGTGAGACATGGCCTTTTTCTGGGAGAAAGTAGGAGAAGAGGTCCTGAGATATAGTGCTAAGTATCCCCAAGTAGCCAAGCTCGTGCTAGAATGTTGAAGATTTGTGGTAAGAAAACTTGGGAGGATCCATGTACAAAAACTTGATTTTGAAAAGCATTTCTGCCCTGGCCAGTTGGCTCTGTGGTAGAGTGTTGGCCCAGCATGTGGATGTCCCTGGTTTGATTCCTGGTCAGGGCAAACAGGAGAAGTGCTCACTCATTTGCTTCTTCACCCCTCACCCTCTCACTTCTCTCTCTCTCTCTCTACATAACCCTCCTGCAGCCAAGGCTTTATTGGAATAAGTTGGCCCTGGGTGCTGAGGATGGTTCCATGGCCTCTGCCTCAGGCACTAAGAAGAACTTGGTTGCTGAGCAACAGAGCAATGCCCCAGATGGGCAAAGCATCACCCCTAGTGGGCTTGCCAGGTAGATCCCAGTTGGAGTGTATGCAGGAGTCTGTCTCTCTGCCTCCCCTCCTCTCACTGAGTAAAAAAATTAAAATAAAAATAAGTAAAAATCATTCCTGTGTTTTCCATATTCTCTCGATGATTGGAAAGTTTTACAAAGAAAATTTAATGAATAAATATCCTTGTAGGTCAATCTGTGGTCAAGATTATGAAAAGTTTTCTTTTGATTTTATATATCCCCCAATTTTGCCCCTATTAAATAAAATATACATACCAAATAAAAAAACAAGACACAAGAAAGAAGTTCTCCCCTCTACCAAATTGGAGGTCTTAAATGTTAATGATTATTGGCCCTGGCCGGTTGGCTCAGTGGTAGAGCGTCGGCCTGGCATGTAGAAGTCCCAGGTTCGATTCCTGGCCAGGGCACACAAGAGAAGCGCCCATCTGCTTCTCCACCCCTCCCCCTCTCCTTCCTCTCTATCTCTCTCTTCCCCTCCTGCGGCAGAGGCTCCATTGGAGCAAAGATGGCCCGGGTGTTGGGGATGGCTCCTTGGCCTCTGCCCCAGGCGCTAGAGTGGCTCTGGTTGCGACAGAGCGATGCCCCGGAGGGGCAGAGCATCACCCCCTGGTGGGCAGAGCGTCACCCCTTGGTGGGCGTGCCGGGTGGATCCGGGTCGGGCGCATGTGGGAGTCTGTCTGACTATCTCTCCCTGTTTCCAGCTTCAGAAAAAAAAAAAAAAATAAATGTTAATGATTATTATTTTAGAGCAAAGAGATCAAATCTCTCCTTTTTTTTTAAACAGATGGGAAGACCATATGTTAAATACACTGTTACCAAATTATTAAATTGGAGACAGCAAATTTACCCAGATGTCATAAGGTAGAATTACACTGTATCCATTTTTACTCCAGAGGAGGACTATTAACTAGTACACTGGAATTCATCCCCTTTATGAATGTTTCAGGCAAATTCTATTACTAATTTATGAACAAGAGTTGTGTCTTGGAGCTGACTAATCAATAGTCTTTCTTCTCTGTGGCTTTCTTCATTTTCTGGCAGATGCAAGTGTTTTTACCAGCTTGTTACTCAGCCATCAAACATCCCTTTTGTTGATTGAACTTAGAAAAAGTAAATTCCAGAAACTAGGTCAAATTCACAAGCTACCAGCCAAGAAGGCCTGCCCCTAAGGTACCCATCTGACTGAGTGCCCTGAAACAGCTCCCAGAGAGAAATGTGAGGCTTTGGGAATTCCTACTCTAGAATTCTGGATCAGACTCGGGCATCGCTGCTCATCTTGCTCATCCTCTGGGGACAGTGGCAACTTGTGAATTGGCTCCTCCCTGATGCCTCCCAGTTCCTTGGAAGGGAATGAGCAGTCTCTCTCACCTTGTGGAGAGGAGTTAGGGAAAGAACAGAGAGATCTTGGAGCTGTGAGCACCAGTCAGTGTGTGACCAGGTGTGGTCAAGGTGATTATCAGCTAATGGGCCAGTGCAGCCTTCCCGGCCAGTGGAGGAGAAAAGGGATGGCCAAGTAGCATGTGGGTGCCAGCACAACAACTACAGCCAGAAGACAGGTTCAGTCCCAACTATGCCTTTTATAAATCTAAGTCTCCATTTCACTTAGGAGAGAAATATTATCCATCTACAGCAGGGGTCCCCAAACTACGGCCCGCGGGCCGCATGCGGTCCCCTGAGGCCATATATCTGGCCCCCGCCGCACTTCCGGAAGGGGCACCTCTTTCATTGGTGGTCAGTGAGAGGAGCACATTGACCATCTCATTAGCCAAAAGCAGGCCCATAGTTCCCAATGAAATACTGGTCAGTTTGTTGATTTAAATTTACTTGTTCTTTATTTTAAATATTGTATTTGTTCCCATTTTGTTTTTTTACTTTAAGATAAGATATGTGCAGTGTGCATAGGGATTTGTTCATAGTTTTTTTTTTTTTTTGTATTTTTCTGAAGCTGGAAACGGGGTGAGACAGTCAGACAGACTCCCACATGCGCCCGACCGGGATCCACCCGGCACGCCCACCAGGGGCGACGCTCTGCCCCTCCGGGGTGTCGCTCTGCCGCGACAAGAGCCACTCTAGCGCCTGGGGCAGAGGCCAAGGAGCTATCCCCAGCGCCCGGACCATCTTTGCTCCAATGGAGCCTTGGCTGCGGGAGGGGAAGAGAGAGACAGAGAGGAAGGAGGGGGTGGGGATGGAGAAGCAAATGGGCACTTCTCCTATGTGCCCTGGCCGGGAATCGAACCCGGGTCCCCCGCATGCCAAGCCCACGCTCTACCGCTGAGCCAACCAGCCAGGGCCTCATAGTTTTTTTTATAGTTCGGCCCTCCAATGGTCTGAGGGACAGTGAACTGGCCCCCTGTGTAAAAAGTTTGGGGACCCCTGATCTACAGTGATACCTTGAGATATGAATTTAATTCGTTCTGTAACCGAGCTCATAAGTCAGTCAATTCGTATATCAAACTATTGATACCGGACCTGTGCGCCAACGCGCCAACTAGTGGCAGCTTCCCGAATCACGACTCGTATCTCGGAATATCCCTCAGATCTAGAACAAAAATACGGATTGAGTCACAGCTCGTATCTTAAAAATTCATATGTTGGTCTGTTCGTATCTCAAGGTACAACTGTACTTCATAAACTTGTTAGAATTAAATAAGACTATCTATGAAAGCATTTCCACAATGCTTGGCACATGGTAGGTACTCAATATATAAATTGACTATGAACTCTTACTGTTGAACTCATGGACTCTGTGGCCTAATTGTCCTTATGAGGTAGGTGGCAAAAGATGCAAAATTACATTTGTGAGATTCATACTTGGAGTAAATAGCAATAGTTTCTGCATTCTCACCACTTTATAGCATACCATCTTCTGAGTGTACCATAATTTATCCATTGCATTGTTGGTGGATATTTGTTTCCAGTTTTGGGTTATTATAGAAAACACTGTCATGACATTGAGTTTAGAACATAAGGGGGGTGAAGAGCTGATTATGTAAAAAGAGTAGAGACTTGCATAGCAGCAACAGAGGCAGAGAATACTCACAGTATGAATAAGAGGCTTTATCCATAAATGAATTAAGAGGAAATCTGAGTCTCTGCCACCCACAATAAAGACCAGGCCTGTGAAGACCTAAATCAAAAGGGACTAATTAAGGGTCAGAAGCAAGACTGGGAGGCTGAATCTAGCTACCAGTAGAGAATGAGAAACCAGTTTCTAATGAATTGGGATTAATAACTGTTATGTTTGGACTGAGTGTATCTCCCCAAATTAATATATTGAAGGCTTAGCCCTAGCACCTCATATGTGACAGTATTTTTTTTTGAGGCAGGGTCTTTATTAAAGAGGCAATTAAGTTAAAATGAGGTCATTAGAAAAAAATGAGCCCCAATCTATATACTATGACTGGTCTTATATGAAGAGAAAATTAGGACACAGAAGAAGAACCTCGTGAAGATACAGGAAGAAGAGAGCTGTCTACAAGCCAAGGAGAGAGGTTCCAGAAGAAGCCAACCCTGTCAGCACCTTGAGTTCAAACTTAGCCTCCAGAACTGTGAAAAAATTCATTTTTGTTGTTCAAGTCATCCAGTCCGTGGTCCTTTGTTATGGGGGCCCTAGTAAATCAATAAAGTATCTAAACAACTACCATGAAAGATTACAAAGTGGCTGGCTTACTTTTGTACCTCAGTAAACTGTTTAGAAAATCCAAAGACAATTAGTAACAGGATTATTTTAAGACTTACTAGCTCATTCTTTTGGTTATATCTGATCTGAACACAAGGACTGCACAGATACTGAAAACTAGATATTCCGAGCCCAGAAGGCCACAGTCGGCGTCCATGGTGGTATCTGGTCAGGGACCATGACCTACTTGTCAGAGAGTTGGCCAAAGAAAGTCAAATGAAGATTGTGTCTGTAGTGGTGCCAGCAGGAGCTGAGCCTTCACAAACTGAATTAAAATTTTAGCTACATGACCTCTAATTATAAATTGGAACCTCTTGAAGAGAATCTTCCCGTGAAAAAACAAATTTATTTGATTTTGAAATCTGCATGTTCCAAGGAAGTTATTTAACCCAAGTAAAATTTATTAAATTAAATACATTTTACAGACTTCAATTAGTTAATATATACATCAATTAAAATACATAATTGATATGTATTTAATAAGATATTATATATGCAAAATATAAAAATTGAAAAAAGACATAAAAGTTGAACAGTGGAAAAAAACAGAACAATTGTAAAGTAATCATGTAACACAGGTAATTTTATTTTTCAAAAATTCTTGCTAATATCTCTGCAAGTTTCGGGGGGCATAGCTTACAGCTTGGCTCTGTCAGATACAGCCTGGACCATTCTGTGTGAAGATGTCACCCTGGGATGACATCAGTAGGAAACTTTAAATGAATCAGGACTCCTGGAGTGCCTGCGTGTTTTAAATAAAGCCAGTTTTCTTTCTTCTGATCACCATAAATCTATTACTCACATTTCTATTGTAATGCAGATCAGATACCAGTTCATTTTGCTTTTCTGTCTGATTTTCTGGCTACAATCCTGTCCTAATTAGTTCCAAATCTAGAGGATACTTTTCTAAATATCAATATGTATGAAATTTGCTCTTGAAGTTACCATTTAAGTGTTTATTAAAAACAACACCAAAAAAGTAGCCTCTCAGTTCTCTCCCCCTTTGGTATGTTGACATGCATGAACATGAGAGGCGAGGCTAGGAGCCCCACCAGGCAGGCCATTCCTGCTGGGCAGGACTCTAGTGGGTTTGAAGCCAGTTTCTGAGTTGTGTCCACACTCCCTCTCTCTATATTACATTTTTCTTTCTTGGTGGTTCTTCAACTGACAAACTGAAAGGGGTAGGAAATATTTGTTAAGTTTTTCCTTTCTTGGGTATTATTCCAGTTGCATATCTATCAACTCCAAGTTGCCAAAAGATACATTAGAGAGAGAGAGGGAGAAACTAGCTATGTACATGTAAGTACTAAGGTTAGTTAGGTGGGGTTCCTGTTAGCAGAATATGGACCAGGAATTGGAAACCCAGAGTTTGAGAGCCAGAAACAACACTTTCCATTTTTCTGTGACCTGAGGCAGATAACTTAGTTTTCTCAAAGCAGTAGAGTGAGAATGGTACTAATAACTGCTTTACTGAGATGGCAGGTTTTTTGTGATGATAAAATAGATACTATGTGTAAAAGTTAGCAGCATTCAATATGCTTCGATAATTCTATAAATCAGAAAAATCCTATTAGCTGAGTATATATTTTCCATATGTATTTGGGAATCTATAGTATCTGAAAGAACTATTTATTATTTTGGAAGAGTAATTTGATAATACTACGCTATAATGAAATTGAAAGGTTAATGACTTCTCCTAACAATAGAAATAAAGGCAAGTCTGGATCTGGCCTATTCAAGTAGCAGTTGCAAAACTCCAAGGTACCATAAACTTGCTAATGAATTCACAGACCATTTTATGTGCTCTAGGATTGACAAATATAGAGCAATCTTAGAAAATCTATTCAGCCAAAGTTATAGAAGCACAATAAAAGAAATGACCTTCAACTTTCAAAGTCTAAGAAAAGATTCAGAACCTTAGGATTGTTGGAACATTCCAGCATTTCCAAAAGAATATATTTCTACTAATGAGTTCACTGGCTTGTCTATAGAATTGTAAATAAGCACCACATTCATATGTTGTTACTAATTCTGCAGGTCAAGGACAATCTGGTGAACTGCCATGGGGTCCATGGAGGTATTGGATCACTTCTACATTCGATTTCTGGTAGCTTGCCTGTACCTCCCGTACTGGATCTGTGTACACAACCAGTGTCCCCAGTCACTAAAAATAGTCAGGAGAGTAACTTGATAATATCAACTTTAAGTGGCATATGAAGTTTTTCCTCAATATCCTAAAAAATGTATTCTCTGCTAACCTCTACATTTGCTTCTTCTTAACTCTCAGATATATATGAAAAGAGATGAAATAAACATTTAAAAGAGATTTAGCCTGAACTCACTTTAACTTGCTAAATAATGCATTATTGTCTCTTGGGCTCAACAATAAAAGCAACTCCATGATACTGATATTTCATCAACAGACTAAAGTCAATACTAGTTCTAGATAGATGGTATGAGTTTGCAGAAAAATTAATTATTTTTAACTTTAAAATCTTAGTTGTTTCCACATTGACATATGGCAGTTGTTATTCAAACTTTTAAAAGGTTCCCAGGAATATAAGAGGTCTTAGGTTCTGCATTTAAGCTATTTCTGTAAACACTGAATTGAAGAAAGTGCAAAATGGTTTAATCCTATCAAAATTTATTTTTCTTAAAATTTATAACAGCACCACACTATTTCCTTCTAGCTACTTATAATTGGTTCAGATATAGTACTATAGAAATCTAACCAGTATCCTCAATTTTTCCATAAAATTTCATGTTTAGAAAAAAAAGATTAATTTTTAAGTAAACAACCTCATTTGAAGGATTCTAAAGATGACAAATTATGCCCCACAGTCAGTACAGTATAGTATATTAATCTCTAACAAATACTTCTGGGCATATTCAGCAAAGGAAGAAGCCCTGAGTGACAACCCTGAAGTCTGTAATATCCCCATTTGTCAAAGAAAGAATTAGGTGTCTGACCTGTGGTGGCACAGTGGATAAAGTGTTGACCTGGAATGCTGAAGTCACTGATTCAATAACCCTGGGCTTCCCCTGTCAAGGCACATATGATAGTTGATGCTTCCTGCTCCTCCTCCCTTCTCTCTCTCTCCTCTCTGAAGTGAATAAATAAAGTATTTTTTTAAAAGGAAAGAATTAGGTATAGTATATTCCATTTAATAATGTAGAATGAAACATTAACACATTTTATTTTATTTTGTATTTTTCTGAAGTGAGAAGCAGGGAGGCAGAGAGAAGACTCTCACATGTGCTCGACTGGGATCCACCCAGCATGCCCACTAGGGGTGAGGCTCTGCCCATCTGGTCCTTGCTCCGCTGCAACTGGAGCCATTCTAGCACCTGAGGCAGAGACTATGGAGCCGTCCTCAGCGCCTGGGCCAACTTTGCTCCAATGGAGCCTTGGCTGTGGGAGAGGAAGAGAGAGAAAGGAGAGGGGGAAAGTTAGAGAAGCAGATGGGCACTTCTCCTGTGTGCCCTGGCTGGGAATTGAACCCGGGACTTCCACATGCCAGGCCAATGCTCTACTGCTGAGTCAACTGGCCAGGGCCTATTTTATTTTATTTTATTTAGAGAGAGAGACAGGAGGGAGGGAGGGAAGGAGCGAGAGTGAAGCAGCAACTTGTTGCTTCACTTTAGTTGTGCATTGATTGCTTCTTGTATGTGCCTTGACTGGGGATCAAATAGGTGACTTGAGCTTAAGTCAAGCCAGTAATGTCTTGCTCAAGCCAGTGACCTTGGGTTCAAGCCAGTGACCTCAGGATCATGTTGATATTCCTCCACTCAAGCCAGCAACCCCACACTCAAGTTGGTGACCCACACTTAAGTCTGTGACCTTGGGTTTTGAGCCTATGACCTTAGTATTCTGGGTGGATGCCCCATCCACTGAGTCACCACAAGTCAGGTGCATTAATTCATTTTAGAAAGATTTGTCACTAAAAAAAAGTGTTTGGTTTTTTTTAATTTTAGTCAATCATGATATGATAAAAAGTTTCAAATGTTTCTGAGTGTTCTGGTTAAATGAATCTTTGTGGCATTTCACTAGGCTTTAAAACACAAATACCTCTTTTTATATCTTTACATTGAAATGCTGCTTTCCCCTACGTTACCATAAAGATCATAGCAGATCAGTTACTTTAAAGGCATACTTCTTGTTTTTCACTTAGTTCATCACAGATTACAGTTACTTTAGTTATAACATGTATATCTAATATTTATCTTTATATCCATATCTATATCATGGTTAATTTATTCAACATATAATCTACAATATGTTTCTAAAGAGTTCATTGTAAATATATTTTCAGAAATTTTATATTTCAGTAAGAAATAGAACTTACTCTGTTGAACTTTCTATGAAAGTCATCAAGATTTAAAAATTCCAAAAATATTTTTTTCTGCCTGACCTTTCCAACAACTTAAAAGATAATTCTTTCAGTAGGTTTAGAACTACCCTGACCTTTTCTTTTAAAAGTAAAAATAGTTTGCATTTTTTCCCTCATTAAGAAAATGCTTAGTTTCTTAGAGAAGATTTAATTGAAAATAGAAATGTATTTCTGAATTTGACATAATGGATTAAACTACAATAATAAAACTATGTCACAGAAAACAAGAACATGTAGGCCCTGGCCGGTTGGTTCAGCGGTAGAGCGTCAGCCTGGTGTGCGGGGGACCCGGGTTCGATTCCCGGCCAGGGCACATAGGAGAAGCGCCCATTTGCTTCTCCACCCCCAACCCCCTCCTTCCTCTCTATCTCTCTCTTCCCCTCCCACAGCCAAGGCTCCATTGGAGCAAAGATGGCCCGGGCACTGGGGATGGCTCCTTGGCCTCTGCCCCAGGCGCTAGAGTGGCTCTGGTCGCCGCAGAGCGACGCCCGGGAGGGGCAGAGCATCGCCCCATGGTGGGCAGAGCATCGCCCCTGGTGGGCGTGCCGGGTGGATCCCGGTCGGGCGCATGCGGGAGTCTGTCTGACTGTCTCTCCCCGTTTCCAGCTTCAGAAAAATACAAAACAAACAAACAAACAAACAAAAAAACAAGAACATTTAAAAACAAATTTAACTTGTATTCTGCTATTACAGTACTTACTATATAGGTCTCTTTTAATTAGTACTATAGAATTCTCATATATTTGTTTTAAATTTAAATTCTGTGAAGATTTATAGTTTTATTTAAAAATAAATGTTAGTAATAACAAATAAATTAAAATAATTAATAAAATAAATTTTACTTAAAAATAAATTCTACAGGGGATCCAAGAGGTTGACAGAATAGGTGGATGTTACACTCACCTCCTTCCAGGACCACACTAGAATTAAAACTAAAATATAGAACAAGCAATCCTAACAATCGCCTGATTGTTCTTTTAAAAGTAAAGAACTAACTAGATGAAGAGACTAGATGAAGAGAAGTCTTATAATCAAGGACTTATAGAAGAAGCCATATCAAGATTGGTAGAAAAGGCAGAGATACAAACAGGGTTGGCCCCACTACCACAGGCAGCCACTGGAGGAATATCTTATCTGCAAAATTTTCCCCTGAGAAATGTGGGGTTTCAACCCTAATTTGGGCTCCCCAGCCCAGAGCATCAGAGCCAGAAAGAGGTTCACACATAACATCTGGCTGTGAAAAGCAGCAGGGAGTCTGTCTGCTGGGGAGAGATGTGAGTCTGCTAGGGATACAGGTGCCCTCTTAAAAGGCCAACACACAAAATCTCGTTCACAGTCACTCACCCTGGGCTCCATCAAAAGGAAGGTGGAGCAGCCTAGAGTCATATGAGGAGAAACTGGGATTTGTGGCTCTGGAAAAAGAATTGAGGGGTCAGCCACTGGGGTCTGTAGGCTGAGTCACTCTCCCACACTGCAGACACCATCTTTCTTAGGTGGAGTCTAGCAGTCTACATGGCATCAGTCTGAGGAAAGCAATAGCTCTGCACTCTGGGTTCCCTCTCATCCCACCCTGTGGAGCTTGTACCTTGCTGAGGAGCCAGCTGCCTAGGCTGAGGTGCAGAGGTCTGGGAAGACTCAGGAGGTGTCAAGTGACTGAGTTTTGTGGGTTTGGCACAGGGTTAGTCTCCTCACTTTTCCATGAACTTGACTGGTGCTTCCTTTTCATAGGAGATCTGTTAGTCCCACTCTCAGGGCTCCTGGCAGCTCACTTTCCAACTCCTGGTAGCTCCATCCTGCCGAGGTCTGGGCAAATTAGAGGACAGATTGAGTTGTGTAGCACTGGTGCTGGAGCCATATTTTCCTTGCATGTCTGAGCAGTGCAGAGCCCTCCCTTCACACAGTCAAATATTGGTCTGTTTAGGCCTGATAAACTTTGTTGGCCTTACCCTGATGACTCCATGAGACCCCACTTCACCACAAAGGGTGTGTGAGTACACAGTGGTGGTAGCTAGACTTAGTATACCCTAGGACCGTGATGGCGAACCTTTTTATAAAAACTGCCCACTTTTGCAGTGCGGGTCAACCTGGCCCCTCCCGCCCACTAGTGGGCGTTCCAGCTTTCATGGTGGGCCAATTGTGGTACCGTTTGGTTGCTCTGCTATCACCCATCATGAAAGCTGGAATGCCCACTAGTGGGCAGGAGGGACCAGGTTGACCAGCACTGCAAAAGTGGGCATTTTTTATAAAAAGGTTTGCCATCACAGCCCTAGGACATTTGTTGAGTGGCTTCACACCCAGCATTGGCATCGAATTTGACCTGCATCAATCTGGCAAACCATTCACCCCTACCTGGTAACTAACTGAAAATTTAGCTCATGCAACTCCTGTCACCCCATGGCAGGCAGAGGTGGATCTTGTGGTGCCTTGGGACTTTTGTTGATCTCACCAGGGCCCAACACTAGTAAAAGCCAGCTTTGGTGTGCAGCTTGGTCTTTTCCATGCATACCAGGCCCAGCAGAGGCAGCCACAAACTGTGTATTACTTTATAGCTCTGAACAGATTGCTCAGAGCCAGTCAAAGGCAGTGTCTGACATTGATCTGCATCAAAGTCTCTCCCAAGATGCTCCAGGAACAAACACACCTAGTGGACAGCTTCAGACATCAGAGTAGGATCCAATTAGCTTCACAAGCAGCATACTCAAAGAAAGCTCTCGGCCAGCACCAGACTCTGCTGAAGCAGATACCACTTCATATATTTGTGGTTGAGTTTGATCCTCACTGTGGTTGGAGTTGATCCTCAAAGTCATCCAGCCGGAGGGTTGACCCCATACATGAATGGCCTAATATTAATTAAGACTCAATTACAACAAGAGTGCTTACATAGCCTACATAGAGGACATTCCTGGGTCTCCAAGTTTAGGTGATCAAGGATACTTCGTGACTGGATCTCATAGGACACTTACTACAAAAGGCCACCTTACCAAGACTGGCAGTCATAGCAAAGCTATCAAATGTATAGAAAAAACACAGAGACAACCTAACTGGGAAGACAAGGAAATATGCCCCAAATAAAAGAACAGAATAAATCTCCTGAAAAAGAGCTAAATGAAAGGGAGGCAAGCAATTTATCTGATACAAACTTTAAAAAAAATGGTTATAAGAATGCTCAAGAAACTTAGTGAGACCTTCACCAAAGAAAAAGCAAGAATAAAAAAGGACATAGGAACCATAAAAATAAACCAGTCAAAGGTGAAGAATACAATAGCTGAATGGATAATACACTAAAAAAAAAATCAACAGCAGGTTAAATAAAGCAGAGGATCAAATGAGCAACTTGGAAGACAAGATGGCAGAAAACATCTAATCAGATGTTGTTATACTCAACTTGTCCCAAAGATCCCTTATATCAGGGGTCGGGAACCTATGGCTCGTGAGCCAGATGTGGCTCTTTTGATGGCTGCATCTGGCTCGCAGACAAATCTTTAATAAAATAATAATGTTGGGAGATGACGTCAGAGTAATGGCGGGGTAGGAAGCGATACCGATAAATCTCCCCCAAAACTCAACAAGATCTTCAACCAGAAACAGAAAAACCTATACTTGGAGCTTCCAGATGCTTCGCAATACACCCAAAGGTATGATTGAGTGAAAAATTGGCTAAATATATAACCAAACCCCGAAGGAAATAGGGAGTAAGAAATGCTCCTCCTTCCTCACTAACCTAAACAGGGCGGCTTTCTCTGGTAACTGTGAATATAGAAACTGAGGCGGGCAAAGGGGATGAATAGATCCAGGCCACCGCGGCACAAACGGCCGAACCAGGCTGTGGCACGAAGATCCAAGCTGAGGAAAATCTGATCCTGTGGCAACCCGGGCAATACAAGCTAACACTCGCGCCAAACCCAAACAAAGAAAGAAAAGCGGAACGGCCATTTTACCCGGTCTCCTGGTCGGTGCGCAGTTAGTGGGCGAGAATTTCTTCCTGGGAAAGCCACGCATGGGAGGGAGTGAGAACTAATTCCAACGGTGGAGATTTTCCGTGCTGGAGGGTGTTTCACTCAGAGGGAACCGCGGCCGGCCTCATATCCTGGTTTCCGCGCGCAGATAAGGAGTGAGCAATTCCTCCGAGTGCCTCGGCAGTGCGCGCCCGTGTTATCGCACAAAGGGGCAGAGTCAGGGGCCTTTGTGTGGGCCAAAGCGGAATCTCGAGCCGCCCCAGCGCCTTGCAAAAGCCGCGCACGGGGACGGAGCGAGACTCAATTCCAACGCTGCAACTTTTCCCTGCGGTTGGGGGTTTCACTCAGAGCGTGAGACTGCTGGCCGGATATCCTGGTCGCAGACAGTGAGTGAGAGTTTCCCCCAAGCGCCACGGAAGTGGGCGCCCGCTTGTGTTACCGGACAGAGTGGCAGAGCCAGAGGTCTTTGAGTGGGCAGAAAGCCCGCCTGATTATGCTAGCAGCTCTGACTGACTGAGCCTTACCCAGAGCCCTGTGCTGAGTGGAAATAGAGTGGGGAGTTGCCAGCTCTTTGAACCTCTTACTATCCAGGCAGAGGCAGCAGCAACCCCATAGCTGGATTATCAGGCTACTAATTAAGGAAGGAAAGACTAGGAGAAAGGCTCCAGGAACACGGACTCTCTCACTGTCGGAGCCTATAAATGCTATTGAGCTTCGACTGCCAACGAGACTAAAGCACAATACATGACATTGCCATAGAGACTTATCAACTGCAAACCTCTACCTGAGCGTGCCAAAGGGGCAGAACCCGGGGTACAGAGTCACCGACCAGGAAGAGGGAGAGAAAAGAAAAAGCAAGAAGATAACCTCTCAAAATCAAGAATAATCTGCAGACTTTATAACCTATCCCATTTTATTATATTTGTTCATTTGTTTCTCTTATCTTCATTCTTGATACTTTTTTTTCCTCCTCCAATTTGGCCGATTAACTCTCTACCGGTCTTACTCTCTCCTCTCCTTGAACTACACTACCCATAAGTGTTACATCTCCCATTATCTTTTCTCTTCTCTTCCTTTCTCTCTATGAGGGTTGCACTCCAAAACCCTTAACTCTCTCTCTCTCTCTCCTTTCTTTTTTCTTCTTTTAGTGGTTACCTCTTTTTTTCTCTCTCTCTCTTTCTTTTCTCCCTCTATATTAGTTTCTTCCTTTCTCCTTTACATCTCCTCTCATTCAAACCTCAGTAACAAACAAATTATCTTATCTGGGACTCAAACCTATGTTTGTGGCATTTTGGGGGGTTTTTACTTCACCTTTTTAACTCACTAGCAGTGCTCTCATCCCTGGCTCTCCATATTATCTAGTTCTTGTCCCACTAAATACAATAGTAATTTTTTAATTTGTCCCCCCATTTTTCCGTTTTCCTCTTATTCCTCTCATCATAACTCTTAGACAACCAACACCTAAAAGCAAATCATTTCATTCTTGACCCAAATTTTTTCCTTATTTGCTTTTTGTGGGTCCATATGCTCTTTTTTTTTCTTTTTTTTTTCTTTCCTTTTTTTTTTTCTTTTTTTTTTTTTTTTGCCCCTTTATTACTTTTCCCCAATTCAGGCCCTCCATCACAGGCATTGTTTGTTATAATTCACAGTCACCCACAAGATTTTCTCAAAAAAGAGGGGAGAGGAGAGGAGAGAAAAAAAGGAGGGGGGGAATAATTTCCTTTTTTTTAATTTTTATTTTATTTTATTTTTCTTTATTTCATTATTAATTTTTTTTAAAAAAAACAACTCTTTTCGATTTTTAATTTTTTTTATTTTTATTTTTTTAACTTTTTATTCTTTATTAAATCTCATTAATACTATCAACAAAACCACCCTCAGATGCCATTAAGGAAGAGAAAATCGAATATCATGGATACAAAAGAAAGAGAGGTAACACAGCTAGATGAGGAAAAATCTATAGAGAAAAAATTTAATATATTGGAAACCTTGGAGCTAAATGACAGAGAATTCAAGATAGAAATACTAAAAATCCTCTGAGATATACAAGAAAACACAGAAAGGCAATTTAGGGAGCTCAGAAAACAACTCAATGAACACAAAGAATATATGTCCAAGGAAATTGAAACTATAAAAAAAAATCAAACAGAGATGAAAAACTCAATTCACGAGCTGAAAAACGAAATAACAAGCTTACCTAATAGAACAGGTCAGATAGAAGAGAGGATTAGTGAAATAGAAGACAAGCAACTTGAAGCACAACAGAGAGAAGAAGAAAGAGACTCAAAAATTAAAAAAAATGAGATAGCCCTACAAGAATTATCTGACTCCATCAAAAAGAAAAACATAAGAATAATAGGTATATCAGAGGGAGAAGAGAGAGAAAATGGAATGGAGAACATACTCAAACAAATAATAGATGAGAACTTCCCAAGCCTGTGGAAAGAACTAAAGCCTCAAGTTCAAGAAGCAAACAGAACTCCGAGTTTTCTTAACCCCAACAAACCTACTCCAAGGCATATCATAATGAAATCAACACAAACCATCAGCAAAGAAAAAATTCTCAAGGCAGCCAGGGAAAAGAAGAATACAACATATAAAGGAAGGCCCATTAGATTATCATCAGATTTCTCAGCAGAAACTCTACAAGCTAGAAGAGAGTGGACCCCAATATTTAAAGTCCTGAAAGAGAGGAACTTTCAGCCACGAATACTATACCCATCAAAGCTATCCTTCAAATACGAAGGAGAAATAAAAACATTCACAGATACAGAAAAGATGAGGGAATTTATCATCAGAAAACCCCCACTCCAGGAATTACTAAAGGGGGTTCTCCAATCAGATACAAAGAACAAAAAAAAAAACAGAGCCACAAGTAAAAGCTCCAAGAAGAACACAATAAAACCAAATTTAAACTGTGACAACAACAAAAAGAAAGAGGGGGAGAAGATGGAGATTAACAGTAGCAAAGGATGATGGAGTGCAAAAGTACTCACAAAATAGTTCGCTACAATGAACAGGGTAGGGACCCTTTTCATTACTCAAAGGTAACCACCATTGAAAAAACCACCACAGAAGCACATGAGATAAAAAAGATAGCAACAGAGGAAAGATGTATGGAATACAACCAAATAAAAACAAAAGATAGAAAAACAAAAGAGAAGGATCAAACAAGACACAAAACTAACAGAAAGCAAGATATAAAATGGCAATAGGGAACTCACAAGTATCAATAATTACACTAAATGTAAACGGATTAAACTCACCAATAAAAAGGCACAGAGTAGCAGAATGGATTAAAAAAGAAAATCCAACTGTATGCTGCCTACAGGAAACTCATCTAAGTAACAAGGATAAAAACAAATTCAAAGTGAAAGGCTGGAAAACAATACTCCAAGCAAATAACATCCAAAAAAAAGCAGGTGTAGCAATACTCATATCGGATAATGCTGACTACAAGACAGGAAAAGTACTCAGAGACAAAAATGGCCATTTCATAATGGCTAAGGGGACACTGAATCAAGAAGACATAACAATTCTTAATATATATGCACCAAACCAAGGAGCACCAAAATATATAAGACAGCTACTTATTGATCTTAAAACAAAAACTGACAAAAATACAATCATACTTGGAGACCTCAATACACCGCTGACGGCTCTAGATCGGTCATCCAAACAGAGAATCAACAAAGACATAGTGGCCTTAAACAAAACACTAGAGCACCTGGATATGATAGACATCTACAGGACATTTCATCCCAAAGTGACTGAGTATACATTTTTCTCCAGTGTACATGGATCATTCTCAAGAATTGACCATATGTTGGGCCACAAAAACAACATCAGCAAATTCAGAAAAATTGAAGTTGTACCAAGCATATTTTCTGATCATAAAGCCTTGAAACTAGAATTCAACTGCAAAAAAGAGGAAAAAAATCCCACAAAAATGTGGAAACTAAACAACATACTTTTAAAAAATGAATGGGTCAAAGAAGAAATAAGTGCAGAGATCAAAAGATATATACAGACTAATGAAAATGACAATACGACATATCAGAACCTATGGGATGCAGCAAAAGCAGTGATAAGAGGGAAGTTCATATCACTTCAGGCATATATGAACAAACAAGAGAGAGCCCAAGTGAACCACTTAACTTCCCACCTTAAGGAACTAGAAAAAGAAGAACAAAGACAACCCAAAACCAGCCGAAGAAAGGAGATAATAAAAATCAGAGCAGAAATAAATGAATTAGAGAACAGAAAAACTATAGAAAAAATTAATAGAACAAGGAGCTGGTTCTTTGAAAAGATCAACAAAATTGACAAACCCTTGGCAAGACTTACCAAGGAAAAAAGAGAAAGAACTCATATAAACAAAATCCAAAATGAAAGAGGAGAAATCACCACGGACACCGTAGATATACAAAGAATTATTGTAGAATACTATGAAAAACTTTATGCCACTAAATTCAACAACCTAGAAGAAATGGATAAATTCCTCGAACAATACAACCTTCCTAGACTGAGTCAAGAAGAAGCAGAAAGCCTAAACAGACCTATCAGTAGAGAAGAAATAGAAAAAAACCATTAAAAACCTCCCCAAAAATAAAAGTCCAGGCCCTGACGGCTATACCAGTGAATTTTATCAAACATTCAAAGAAGACTTGGTTCCTATTCTACTCAAAGTCTTCCAAAAAATTGAAGAAGCAATACTTCCAAACACATTTTATGAGGCCAACATAACCCTCATACCAAAACCAGGCAAGGATGGCACAAAGAAAGAAAACTACAGACCAATATCTCTAATGAATACAGATGCTAAAATACTAAACAAAATACTAGCAAATCGAATACAACAACATATTAAAAAAATAATACATCATGATCAAGTGGGATTCATCCCAGAATCTCAAGGATGGTTCAACATACGTAAAACGGTTAATGTAATACACCATATCAACAAAACAAAGAACAAAAACCACATGATCTTATCAATAGATGCAGAAAAGGCTTTCAATAAAATACAACACAATTTTATGTTTAAGACTCTCAACGAAATGGGTATAGAAGGAAAATATCTCAACATGATAAAGGCCATATATGATAAACCATCAGCTAACATCATATTAAATGGCACTAAACTGAAGGCTTTCCCCCTTAAATCAGAAACAAGACAGGGTTGTCCACTCTCTCCACTCTTATTTAATGTGGTACTAGAGGTTCTAGCCAGAGCAATCAGACAAGACAAAGAAATAAAAGGCATCCATATCGGAAAAGAAGAAGTAAAGGTATCACTTTTTGCAGATGATATGATCCTATATATCGAAAACCCCAAAGAATCCACAAAAAGACTACTAGAAACAATAAGCCAATACAGTAAGGTCGCAGGATACAAAATTAACATACAGAAGTCAATAGCCTTTCTATATGCCAACAATGAAACAACTGAGAAGGAACTCAAAAGAATAATCCCCTTCACGATTGCAACAAAAAAAATAAAATACTTAGGAATAAACATAACAAAGAATGTAAAGGACTTATATAATGAAAACTATAAACCATTGTTAAGGGAAATCAAAAAAGATATAATGAGATGGAAGAATATACCTTGTTCTTGGCTAGGAAGAATAAATATAATCAAGATGGCTATATTACCCAAAGCAATATACAAATTTAATGCAATTCCCATCAAACTTCCAATGACATTTTTTAAAGAAATAGAGCAAAAAATCATCAGATTTATATGGAACTATAAAAAACCTCGAATAGCCAAAGCAATCCTAAAGAAAAAGAATGAAGCTGGGGGCATAACAATACCTGACTTCAAACTCTATTATAGGGCCACGACAATCAAAACAGCATGGTATTGGCAGAAAAATAGACACTCAGACCAATGGAACAGAATAGAAAGTCCAGAAATAAAACCACATATATATAGTCAAATAATTTTTGATAAAGGGGCCAACAACACACGATGGAGAAAAGAAAGCCTCTTCAATAAATGGTGTTGGGAAAACTGGAAAGCCACATGCAAAAGAATGAAACTGAACTACAGTCTCTCCCCCTGTACAAAAATTAACTCAAAATGGATCAAAGATCTAAACATAAGACCTGAAACAATTGAGTACATAGAAGAAGACATAGGTACTCAACTCATGGACCTGGGTTTTAAAGAGCATTTTATGAATTTGACTCCAATGGCAAGAGAAGTGAAGGCAAAAATTAATGAATGGGACTACATCAGACTAAGAAGTTTTTGCTCAGCAAGAGAAACTGATAACAAAATAAACAGAAAGCCAACTAAATGGGAAATGATATTTTCAAACAACAGCTCAGATAAGGGCCTAATATCCAAAATATACAAAGAACTCATAAAACTCAACAACAAACAAACAAACAATCCAATAAAAAAATGGGAAGAGGATATGAATAGACACTTCTCCCAGGAAGAAATACAAATGGCCAACAGATATATGAAAAGATGCTCATCTTCTTTAGCTATTAGAGAAATGCAAATCAAAACGGCAATGAGATACCACCTCACACCTATTCGATTAGCTGTTATTAGCAAGTCAGGTAAATAGCAAATGTTGGAGAGGCTGTGGAGAAAAAGGAACCCTCATCCACTGTTGGTGGGAATGTAAAGTAGTACAACCATTATGGAAGAAAGTATGGTGGTTCCTCAAAAAATTGAAAATAGAACTACCTTATGACCCAGCAATCCCTCTTCTGGGTATATATGCCCAAAACTCAGAAACATTGATACGTAAAGACACATGCAGCCCCATGTTTATTGCAGCATTGTTCACAGTGGCCAGGACATGGAAACAACCAAAAAGCCCATCAATAGATGACTGGATAAAGAAGATGTGGCACATATACACTATGGAATACTACTCAGCCATAAGAAATGATGACATCAGAACATTTACAGCAAAATGGTGGGATCTTGATAACATGATACGAAGCGAAATAAGTAAATCAGAAAAAAACAGAAACTGTATTATTCCATACGTAGGTGGGACATAATAGTGAAACTAAGAGACATTGATAAGAGTGTGGTGGTTACGGGGGGGAGGGGGGAATGGGAGAGGGAAAGGGGGAGGGGGAGGGGCACAGAGAGAACAAGATCGAGGGTGACGGAGTACAATCTGACTTTGGGTGGTGGGTATGCAACATAATTGAACGACAAGATAACCTGGACTTGTTATCTTTGAATATATGTATCCTGATTTATTGATGTCACCCCATTAAAAAAATAAAATTATAAAAAAAATAAATATAATAAAATAATAATGTTAAAAACATTAAACATTCTCATGTATTACAATCCATTCATTTCCTACCACTCATGTTCATGGTTGTGGGTGGCTGGAGCCAATCACAGCTGTCCTCCGAGGCAACACCAAATTTTTATTGGATAATGCGTAACGTACACGGGCCATTGTATGGCTCTCATGGAATTACCTTTTAAAATATGTGGCGTTCATGGCTCTCTCAACCAAAAAGGTTCCCGATCCCTGCCTTATATTATCTTTATTTTGAGGGGATACCAGAAGGAGAAGAAGAAGAGCAAGGGATCAATAACCTATATGAAGAAATAATGACCAAAAACTTCCCTAATCTGGTGAAGAAAATGACACACAAGTCCAAGAAGTACTGAGAGTCCTCAAAAAAGATGAACACAAAGAGACCCAAACTAAGACACTTCATAATTTTTTTTTTATTTTTTATTTTTCTGTATTTTTCTGAAGCCGGAAATGGGGAGAGACAGTCAGACAGACTCCCGCATGTGCCGGACCGGGATCCACCCGGCACGCCCACCAGGGGGCGACGCTCTGCCCCCTCTGGGGCATCGCTGTTGTGACCAGAGCCACTCTAGCACCTGGGGCAGAGGCCAAGGAGCCATCCCCAGCGCCCGGGCCATCTTTACTCCAATGGAGCCTCGGCTGCAGGAGGGGAAGAGAGAGACAGAGAGGAAGGAGAGGGGGAGAGGTGGAGAAGCAGATGGGCACTTCTCCTGTGTGCCCTGGCCGGGAATCGAACTCGGGACTTCTGCACGCCAGGCCGACGCTCTACCACTGAGCCAGCCGGCCAGGGCAAGACACTTCATAATTAAAAAAAATGCGAAAGGTTAAAGACAAAGAGAGAATCTAAAAAGCAGCAAGAGAAAGACAGTTACCTACAAGAGAGCTCCCATAAACCTGTCGGCTTATTTCTCAACAAAAATTTTTAGGTCAGAAGGGATTGGCATAAAATATTGAAGGGATTACAAAGATTTACAACCAAGACTACTTTACCCAGCAAGGCGATTGTTTAAAATTGAAGGAGAAATAAAAAGCTTCCTGGACAAGAAAAAGCTAGCGTTTGGTACCACCAAACCAATATTACAAGTAATGTTGAAGGGCCTGCTTAAAGCAGAAAAGGGAATAAGAACAAGAATAAAGAGGGGAAGGAGAAGGAGAAGGAGAAGGAGAGGAGAGGAAGAAGAAGAAGAGAAAGAGGAGGAGAGGAGGAGACAGAGGAACATAGCTAAAGGCTAAGTGGCAATAAATACATACCCATCAATAATCCTTTTGAATGTAAGTGGCTTAAATGCTTCAATTAGAGACATAGGGTAGCCGAATGAATAAAAAAGCAAGACCCATATAGATGCTGTCTACAAGAGACCCACCACAGAACGAAAGAGATACAGAGACTAAAAGTAAAGGGATGGAAAAAGACATTTCATGCAAATGAAGAAAAAAAAAAGCTGGACAGCAATACTTATATCTGACAAAATAGACTTTGAAACAAAGACTACAGTAGACAAAGGAGGACACTACATAATGATAAAGTGAGGAATACAACAAGAGACTATAACCCTTGTAAACATTTATACATTCAACATAGAAGCACCCAAATATATAAAGCAAATATTGATGGACATAAATGGAGGGAGAAGAGTAATACAGTCAGTCATAGCTGGGGATTTTAACACTCCATTGACATCAATGGATAAATCTTCCAGACAGAAAACAAACAAATAATCAAACAAAGAAACAGCAGCCTTACATGACACAATAGATCAGATGTATTTAATTGATATCTTTAGGGCACTTCACCTCAAAGCAGCAGAATATATAATACATTCTTTTAAAGTGCACAGAACTCTTTCCAGGATAGAACACATGTTAGGGCACAAAACAAGTCTCAATAGATTGAAGAAGACTGAAATCATATCAAGTATCTTCTCTGACCATAATGATATGAAACTAGAAATCAATTACAAGAAAAAACCTGAAAAACACACAAAGATGTGGAGGCAAAATAACAATGTTACTAAACAATAAATGGATTAACAATGATATCAAAGAAGAAGTCAAAAGATACTTTCAGACAAACGAAATTAAGAACACAACAACCCCAAATCTAAGGGACACAGTGAAATTAGTTCTAAGAGGGAAATTCATGACGTTATAGGCCGATCTCAAGAAACAAGATAAATCTCAAATAATCTAACTTTACATTTAAAAGAACTAGAAAAAGAACAAATGCTCAAAGTGAGTGGAAGAAAAGAAATACATTAAATTTATTAAAAAAAAAAAAAAAGAGATCTCCTCCCTACCTAAGGAATTCTACCCTAAGGGAGAGTATTGAATAATATAATGAATAATGTTTTTAAAAATATCTTTAAGGAAGGCATAATAATGAATGTATTCTATTAGGGTGGTTTTTTCTTTCTTTTTTTTTAAGAGAGAGGCAAGGAGAAAGAAAGAGAGATAGGAAAAGTGAGCTGCATGTGCCATGACTGGGGATGGAACCAGCAACCTCTGCGCTTCCAGATGACACTCCAACCACTGAGCTATCCAGACAGAGCTTAATTTTTTTATTTTATTTATTTTTTGGTATTTTTCTGAAGCTGGAAACGAGGAGAGACAGTCAGACAGACTCCCGCATGCACCCGACTGGGATCCACCCGGCAAGCCCACCAGGGGCGATGCTCTGCCCACCAGGGGCGACGCTCTGCCCACCAGGGGGCGATGCTCTGCCCCTCTGGGGCGTCGCTCTGCCGCGACCAGAGCCACTCTAGCGCCTGGGGCAGAGGCCAAGGAGCCATCCCCAGCGCCCGAGCCATCTTTGCTCCAATGGAGCCTTGGCTGCGGGAGGGGAAGAGAGAGACAGAGAGGAAGGAGGGGGTGGGGTGGGGGTGGAGAAGCAAATGGGCGCTTCTCCTATGTGCCCTGGCCGGGAATCGAACCCGGGTCCCCCGCACGCCAGGCCGACACTCTACCGCTGAGCCAATCGGCCAGGGCCAGAGCTTAATTTTTTAAAAAAATTTAATTTATTGATTTTTAGAGAGACAGAGAAAGAAAAGGTGGGTGGAGGAAGAAGGGAAGCATTCATTTGTTTTTCCACTTAGTTGTGCATTTGTTGGTTGCTTCCAATGTGTACCCTGTTCACGGATCAAACTTGCAACCTTGTCATTTTGGGATGATGCTCTAAACAAATGAGCTAACCAGCCAGGGCACCTATTAGTCTGTTTCTTACTGTGTTTTCCCCATTGGCAAATAGTATCATACTAGAGCATAATCTAACAAACATCATCATATCAATTGAACATGAGCGCAGAGGAACTCACAAACTACAGAAGTGATCACTGAAAGTATAGTCTTGCAGAGGAACTCACAGAATGGGGCTTTTAGGTCTCAGTTGCTGCACAGGTGGCACTCAGCTCTCTGATGCTGTCAACTCACATTTGAACTAAATTCTAAATGTATTCTGTTCAACTATCTGCATGGAACACATCTAAAATTTTTAATGTCTATTCCCTCTATTTTTATGACTCTTCTTCCAGTACTTTGCAACCCACTAGGTAAAATCACAACCACAATGAGAATGAAGAGAGACATACGGGCCTCAAGAATCTGAGAGGGATGACTCAGCCAGCATCCTCCCTGGGTGTATGAGGGTAGGGGTGGTTTCTGTGCCATCTGGAGCATGACGACGAGAACACAGTCACTGGCTCTTCCTGATACAGCTTGCAGTCCATCTGGGCCTCTAGACATTCATGCACGTCCCCTACTACTCCAATTCCTACACTTTTTGGCAGGAAATATCCATACAGCTGGATTGGATTCATAGAATGTTTTTATTTTTGCCTCATTAAACTGTAGCTTTTTTCAAGTGATGTGTATTTTTTTTTTAATTTAGCTAGAAATCATTTAACAAGAAGACGACATCTCAGAGAAGTGCTTCAGAAAAAGGCTTAGGAACGGGGAACATGCTTGTTTTATGGAGCAGTCACACAATTCTTCCTCCTCTCCCCTGCTGCCAGTAAGATTATGGGTTAGATACTAGTGAGACATCCAGTCAACAAATATTGTAGGAACTGTACCAGGTTGGGGAGATATTGGTAAACAAGACAAATGAGATCTTTACAATTTGGAAAGGATGAGTGTATTACACAAATATTTTCAAGTGTGATAAATGTCATTAAGGAGAAGCAGAGGGTACCACAGGAAGAAACCACAGTGGGACATAAGACAAACATGTCTTCTTTTATTTAGGTGTGCTGGGAAAATCTCTCCCGCTCTTGATGGTCCAATGCTGTCTTTAGAATCTGAGAGCTTCCTGCTTTGGTTTCTCATATCATACCTCTGTTTGAAGGATAAAGTATTCACTGAAACTATGATAAGCTGGTGATCAGAATGCACTTTAATTTAAAAATATTCCCAGTATGTGTAGGAAGTCCAACTTCACCTTCAATGAAAAAGAATTCCATATTCATTTAATAGAATATGAATTATTTAGTTAGGGAATTTCATATATAGTATTGGTTATTTGCTTTAAATTCTGTGAGTCAGTCTGTTCAAAGGCTGCAACTGAATGCTTGATTATTCCAATAAAGAAAGAACTGGTATGAATATTTATCCAGTGAGATCAGGTTCAAGTTCCCCACAGAACACTGGGGAAACCACCGCTTAGTAGATGCGCAGCAGAGTGAGAGGTTCTCAAAATGCAGCACCTGCGTGAGTGGCATCAGCACTTGTTAGAAGTGCACATTCTTGGACCCTACTTTCAACCTACTGAATCAGAAACTCTAGGGGTGAAACCACCAGGCTGTGTTTCAACAAGCCCTGCAGATGATTCTGATGCTAAAGTTTGAAAACCACTGGCATTGTGATTAAGATCATGAGTTTCACTGAGTAGCTGTGTGACTATAAATAACAATCTCCTTGATCCTCAGTTTATCATCTGTATGTGGGCACAGTAATATTAGTATCTAGCTTGTAAGTCTGATGTAAAGAATAAAAGTAGTAATGCTTGTAAAGTAAGCACAGTTAGTATTTAAAAGTGTTGACTGCTAACTTTAATGGAGTTTTAGCTGTTTTTCATCTATGTGACTGGACTAATGAAGTTATTGACCTTGTTTACTTGCAGGAAAAATGAGGCTGTATTTATTTCTAATCATGTACATCATGTTCTAGTGAGTAGCGAATATCAAAACTATCAATAGCGAATCAGTAGTGAATATCAGAGCTATCAATATATTCAAAAAAACATAGAAAAAACCCCCAATCTAAGATATGCAATCAGGAGATAGCCTTTCGCTACCGCATTGAGAGCAATGGGTACAGAAGCCTCTCTTAGACTAGAAGGTTTTCACAGGCTTCAGATTTTTCTTGGATGGTCTGACCCAGACTACGTCAGAGTGACCACTGACTGGGACTCTGAGATAAAGTCTTCCTGTTGCCTTGTCAGTACAGCTGATTCTTGACCGCGTAGGACCCATTCTCTGAACCTCTTCGAAGGCACTGATCATTTTTGCCATGTGTTATAGTCCTTCATGAGTATGCCATTACTGTACATCTAGATGTCACTTTCTTGAGACAGGTCCCAAATATGAGTCATCTCCACACCTCCCTCATCAGCTCCACTCTCAGGCCTGGCCTCTGAGCTGGGATCAATATCATTGGAATTAATACATGAGTGAATTAATGTTTTCAAACATAGACAAGCAATCACTAAGAAAAGAGACAAGCAAGCTGTCTTATCTCCCTCCAAAGTGATAGTTGATCCCTGTTATCATCTAGAAAAGAAATAGAAGCAAGTGGATTTTGCCTCCTAGACCCAAATGGAAAATGCTCTGTCCTCATTAAGTATGTGTGATTTCAGGACAGCAGCTTCATTGCTTAGGACCATGAAATTACCCCCACCTACAAAGATGATGGTATTTCCTTGCCACCTCATGCCTTAAATATATTAAGAGGATCAATTCAAAATTAGATTAATTTTTGTATTTTAGGATAAAGTGCAGTAAACTGCACGTAGGAGGCGCTCAATCGATATTTGTTTAATAAACGAATAAAAGAAAAAGGGCTATGAAGCACTAGGCTTGGCAGAGCAAGAAGAAAACCACCAAGCAAATATAATAAGATGACCTCTATCATTTTCATCTTCGGAGGCAGATGTTGCGGCTTTTTGTTACTCAAGCTGGAGGGTGAGGTGCAGAACCTGAGAGGTCAGGATTGGACAATCCAGTAGAGGAATGAGTTCCCATTAGAAATCCATCTTTCTCTTCTCCAGGGAGGATGCTCAGAGGCCAGAGGAAGTGCCTTGCTTTAAAACTTTTCTTTGGCAGCAATGTGTTTAAAATAATAATCCTGGTCGCTCTTTGAACTCTTCTTAACGTTATATTTCTTCCTTAAAATTTATTTTTTAAGTAGGTGATAAATGGCTCAAAAATAAATAAATAAAAACATGCCTGGCAGAAAATCATTCTCACACTCTTATTCCTTATCTCTCTAATTCATTCATTTTCAGTGCCCATTGTGAAGTAAGCACCCTGATTAGTTTCTTATGTAGCCTTCCAGAGTTTTGTTTCATTTATATAAGCAAATGCAGATACTATACATATATTTATTTTCCAATCCTTTTAATGATGAGATTATATTCTATATCAATTATCCTGTACTTTTCTTTTACCACTTTAATATATGTTAAAGGTTTTCTGTATCAGTACATAGATAATTTCTTTATTTTTATTGTATTTGCATAATATTCCATTGTAAAAATATACCTTAAGGTATTTATCTAGTGTCTAATTAATGATTCTTTAGATTACTTCTTATTTTTATTATTATAATCATTGCTGTAATACATAAACCTGAACATAGTACTATATATTTTCAAGGAGAAAAATGAACTCATTACCCTCTAAATTTAGAAAAATTATCTTGATTTTAAGGAAGACACAAATGAAAGATTATGCCAAATACTCTATCTGAGTGTTAATATCTCAATTACTTTACTTTCCTTATTCTAATATGCTAGCCAAGTCTTCTCTTATATAATAATAAAATTATAGCATAAAATATAAGCACAGATAGTTATTAAAGAAAACGTCAGCATCATGTATAATCTGATAGATTATTTTGAAAATAGTTTTTCTCTCTGTGATCTATATTATGTGCTGTTTCTTTCATATATGGCTTTACTCTTGATTTTAAACCAATCACCACCCTCCAAATGTTTCTCCTGTCTCCAGCATTCCTATTTTCACTCGGTTGCTCAGGTAAAAAATTTAGCAATTATCCTGAGTTCTCTCTTTCTCTCACTTCCAAAGCCAAGCCATTAGCAAGTTTGGTCAACTCTTCCTTCAAAATCTTTCCTTCTTCTTTCAACTAGACTACTGATTCTCACTGACCTGCTCCACCTGTCCCCTTCCCTCCATAGTATTCTTCTTAGCAATCAGAGTGGTTTTTTGAAAAGGCAAATCAGGTCAAGTCACAGCCCCCTGTCTGAATCATGCACGATTGGTCCCACTCACCTTTCCACCCTTGAGTTAGACCCTCTCTTGTTCATTCACGGCGCCTAGTCACACTCACACCAGCTGGTCTTGGAGCAGGACTAGATTCAGTCCCATCCCAAGGCTTTGCAGTTACTGTCCCCTTTGCCTTCCACCAGACCCTTGTGGCTTCTTTTAATGTTCTGGTCTCAACTCAAGTGTCACTTCCTCAGAGTAGCCCTCTGATCACTTATCAAAAATAGTGCTTCCATCACTCTCCCTCCCTTTATCTTGTGCTTATTCTCTTCATAGGACATATCATCAATTTTGAATATTTAGCTAAGTGTTTTCTGCCCCACTCTCTTGCTAGACGGAGCCTGTTCAGCAGCACCTGTAGTTTCTCATTTGCTGCTGCATCTACAGAACTTAGAGTAGTGCCTGGTACATGGTAGGTGTTCAGTAAATATCTGTTGAAAAAATGGATTATAAAATAAAATTTTGAGCCCTGGTCGGCTAGCTCAGCAGTAGAGTGTTGGCCTGGCTTGTGGATGTCCTGGGTTTGATTCCTGGCCAGGGCACACAGGAGAAGAGTACATTTGCTTCTCCCCCCTTCTCCTTCTACTTTCTCTCTCTTCCCTTCCCGCAGCCAAGGCTCCATTGGAGCGAGGTTGGCCCCAGCGCTGGGGATGGCTCCATGGCCTCCGCCTCAGGAGCTAGAATGGCTCTGGGTTGCAGCACAGTGGTGGCCCAGGCGGGCAGAGCATCGCCCCCGGTGGGTATGCCAGGTGGATCCCAGGCGCATGCGGGAGTCTGTGTCTCTGCCTCCCTGCTTCTCACTTCAGAAAAATACAAAAAATTAAAAATTAAAAAATTAAAAAAAAATTTTGTTTAACTGTGCACACTTCTTGAATAGTTTTGGAAATGGGATAATATTGAAAATGAGGTTTCAACTCATTGAAATACTGTCATCCAAAATAATTTCATAATGCCTGTGTAATGTCCCATTTTAGTATGTGTCATAAAAAGTCGTGGTATGAAAGTTGGCAGATCTGGGTTTTAGTTTTAAATCTATATATGTCTTGGGGAATTTTGGGCAAATTGCTTAAACTATCAGTAGCTCAGTTTTCTCATTTGTGAAATGGGGTTTGAATAATATGAACTTAAGTTATATTTTAATTATCCATTAACTAAACAAGTGTGTATCAACATGTAGTATGTCCCAGGAGCTGTGCTAAGTGTTTGGATCCTGGTGAACAAGACTAATGACAGCACTCAATTCATGGAGCATACAGCTCAGTGAGGGAGTCACATTTCCTCACTGGTGATTAATGTGACAAGGAGAGGCACATGGTACAATGACAGCACAGAACAGGGACCCTGACCAAGTCTCGGATGTCAGGATACATAGAAACTGTGACTGGAGAGATGATGGGTGGTTCTAGTTAATTAGGCACAGAGGAGCTGGGAGCTTCCCAGGCGGAGGAGACAGTGTGCCAGTGCAAGGAGGATGACACGGTCTAAGAGGGGGATGCAGGCCAATGTGGCTGCCCACAGAGTGACAGGAAGGGGTAGGGAGGGGCTAGACTGTGTTCCTCAAAGTGTGCTGTGCAGGCCAGTGAACTGTCTGTTAACATACTGAGATGATTCAAATATAGGAATTAAAAGTATGTATTCAGAAACTTTTATAGCAATTTTGCAGAGTAACTTTATATTTGTTACATTTAATAAAAAAGTTGGGCTTGCATTTTGTATGATGTTTTGTCTTCATTTCATTTATCTGAACAATTAGTCTTTATTGTATTTATTAAAGCATTGATCCTCACTAGATTGGATGTTCAAAACAAATAAAAGGTAACAGAATTGAATTGGCCCTTCAGCACAGAGAGTTTGTGCAGCTCTGGGCTGGACCTTCTGAGCTAAGTTAAAAGTTTTGGTCTTTGTTTTGCGGGGAAACAAGTGTAAAGTATAGCACATGTTCATGCAGCATACTGATTAACATACATATAACTAACAGTTTACTGGGAAGAAAGTTTCAGCCAGCAATTTCCTCTGCTTCAATAACAGCTGAGTAAAACCAACTGACATGCACTTACAGGCACCTAGATTGTGAGCCTTTGGATGGGCATTATTTGTTCTGTCTGCAGAGCCTACTCTTTACAGAGAGCAGTTCAATAATATTTGCTGAGTTGAATTACGACCATAATTCAAAATAGTCATTCTCTGTTTGCAGCCTGAGACCCAACTGGGAGCACCCTCCCCCAACCACTTTTGGACCCCTGGTTTGTTCAAGGCTCACGGATCCAGAGAAGGATCTGCATGTTGCAGGCTGAGGCAGGGCGGGGCCCCACAGGGACACTGTGCTCCCACCTCGCTCCTACCCCAGCCTTCACAGACAGTGGGTATCGTGGCCTTTAAAACAATTAAGAACATATGGTGGGTGACATTTGAACAGTTGTGTATCTGAGTTACAATCTCAATTTTTCAACTGACTTTGGGTTGGATTTTAAGCACTTTTCTTCATTTTCTGAAAGCAACTGGCATTTACCACAATCAGCACAGAGTTCTTTGTGCTAGATCTAGAATTCAGGGAATCTTATAAAAACCCAGGAGGCCCTTTTGATGTTCCAGGGCAGAATTGGGCAAAGGACTGAAACTGGCTTTTATTCATTCAGTTTTATCACATGGAGAACAAAACCACCAGAGCAGAAACCCCAATTTTTATTAAAAGTAATTAAATGCAAACTCACTGCAGGAAAATCACCCAAGCTCCAGGCTCAGAGTCCCTGTATTCTATTCTCCTTTGTCACATCCTCGTCAGCTTGATGACTGAGATCTGTCAGCAGTGTCCCTGTTATTAGCGTGAGTTATTGAGAGTCCAGCGGTAATTTCTATCCTTTTCTGACTGTTAAGTGATATCCCAAAGGGAAATATGTCATGCTGGTAGGACTCACATGATAATAACTTATCCCATTGAGTCTTAATAATCTTACAAGGAGAAAAGCAGTGGCAAGGATTAATCGAAACAAGGGATAATCCTAAGTGACATGTTTAAAAATCTTAAATTCTTTTTAAAGAACAGATCTAGCCTTCCCAATTCAGTTAAAAATCAGGCTGCTTCCCTAGCTGACAGCAGGGGGCAGCAGATGAGAGCCGGCTTTGGCTCTGTGACAGTGGTTTCAAGGATGGAAAATTTGCAGTGGAAAAATCCTCAAAGTGCTTAAGTCTAAATATGGAAAACCTAAGAGTTGATTCCATATTTTAAATAAAGATCTGAGTTAAGTATAAATAATTTTGCATTTATTTTTAGTTCATATTCTTGTTTGTACTAAGTTGAACCATATGAAATTGCCATGTTTTTTTTGTATGAGTCAAAAGCTATTAAATATTGTCCATTTCAAAGGGTTAAACCTAATATGTTGGATCAGAATTATAAATTATGAACTACAGATGTGCTCTTCAAATACTGTATACATGAAGGACAGGCTCATGTCTGCACACTAATAGCCCTCCGTTCAGAGGTGATGAGCCCTTGTGGACAGGGTGGCCAGTTCCTGCTTCTCCTGGCCCCAGAACTTTGACCATGAGGGTTCCCTAACCCCCTATCCATGGTGTCTGTTCCTGAGCCAATGACATCTTCAGCTTCCGTTACCCTGTCCCTGACCACTTTACTAATCTGTCCTAGTACCGATCGTATACTCAACTTGCTATTCCTGTCACTCTCACTGCTCAGTCAGATCAGGACACTAGTACGGCTCAAGTCACAGGCTCCATAGTACTCCCCCTTGTTTCAGAGCCATCGCTTGGAAAACAAGGTCTCTACGCCCTTGTTGCTGAACCATGAAAGTGAGTTCTTGGTCTGTTCATTCAGTGGTTCTCAAACTGGGGGTCAGGTCTTAGAGCAGAAGCCTCAGCATCATGTGGGAACTTGTTAAAACAGCAGGTCTTAGCCCCCCTCGAACTTACTGAATCAGATATTCTGGCAGTGGGGTCTAGAGATCTGAGTTTTCACAAGCCCGTTGGGTCATTTGGATGACCAAAGTTTGAGAACCACTGGACTGGGTCGTGTAACCGAGTTTCTCCTTTGATCTTTGTTTTCTGTTATCAATAGCCATTTATAACCTTCTCTTTCGAGACAGTTTCTAATTTCCTTCATACCAGCTTAAAGGTCAGCTGAATTGCAGACTTGTAGCTGGGCCCCTGTTATGCATGGAATGATTTCCTAGTTGCCAAATGCCTCCCTCCTGGGATGCTGAAGTCACCCATGTTGGGTTCTGCAATGTTAGCCTCTGCCCACCTGTTGGAACCCAGGAAACTGTCCATTAGTATCAACTGCAACTGCAGTTTGTGGTGCCTGTGGACTTGGTGCTTTGCCTCCCTTCACGAATCTCCTGCGGCTAAGCTGTACCCCAGAGACCTGTCCTGCCTGGTGGGCAGGTCCTGTACTACAGCAGTCCTTATTTAATTTATTAGGGCCAAACAACCATTTCTGAATTAGAATATGGTAAATGCTGTCCAAGTTGTTTCAAAGTATATTTGAGGATGTAAAATAAAAGGTAATGTTTAGATTTGTCATTGAAAGTGCATAATTTAACTCTAAAAGAGGTTTCCCAAAAGACATTTTTTTTTTATTTAATTTTTAATTTTTTTTATTTTTTCATTTTTCTGAAGCTGGAAACGGGGTGGCAGTCAGACAGACTCCCGCAAGCGCCTGGCCGGGATCCACCCGGCATGCCCACAAGGGGGCGATGTTCTGCCCCTCTGGGGCGTGGCTCTGCTGCATTCAGAGCCATTCTAGCGCCTGAGGCAGAGGCCACAGAGCCATCCCCATCGCCCGGGCCATCTTTGCTCCAATGGAGCCTCTGCTGCGGGAGGGGAAGAGAGAGACAGAGAGGAAGGAGAGGGGGAGGGGTGGAGAAGCAGATGGGCGCTTCTCCTGTGTGCCCTGGCCGGAAATCGAACCCGGGACTTCTGCACGCCAGGCCGACGCTCTACCGCTGAGCCAACCGGCCAGGGCCCCAAAAGACATTTTGATGCATGTGCAGACCTTTCATCATTTTTATCTGCGTAGAGAAATGGAGGAAAAGGGAAATGCCACTTCATAAAAATGTGAATTTTGAGAAAGAGATGGCATTACTTAAGCACAACTTTAAATTTTCTTTCAGACAACATCCGCCTGTTTATTTGTTCATTTCCCAATAAGAGAGCTACTTGAGGAAGAAAACTTTTGTCTAGTTTTTTCTTGTGTCTCCGGCACTACCATTAAGATGGTAGATGCTCAATGAATGTTCGAGAAATGAATGAATATAAACACAGACACACACATACTCACATGCAAAAATTTTAAAATGTATTTTTCTGTATTATCTAGATTATTAAATGGTATCAAAATAAAAATAGATTGTTTATATTTGACCAAGAGTTATTTAAGCTCAATATCTATTGTCACATTTAAGATGAGGAGCTTACATGAATTTGTGCCAGGATTGTGTACCCGTCAGTAAAGGACCTGACAAAGCTAGTGTCCTTGGGATGCAGATCATCATCACATCTTAGGCTGCGAAGACCTCGAGGACCATCTGCTCAACCCCCTTCATTTTTTTTGGAGGAGGAAACTGAGGCTCACAGAGATGAAGTCAATTTTATAAGGTCACCAAGTCGGTTGGTGGCAAACCTAGAAAAGAACTCAGGCTTCCTGACTATCAATTGTTTTCCATCTGTTTTGGAAATCACTTTTGGCAATTATTTATAATAAAACCAAAATGGAAAGGATGACATTTCCCCAAATATATACATTTTTAAATATCTTAAAAAAATGTCAAGATGTCTGGAGCCTTATGGTATGATACATTTAAATTATTCTTATCTGTTACTTTTAAGAGACCCTTGCTATGTATTTTTCTTCTAAAGAGTTTCAAAGATTTGTTGCTTCTAAGCTTATAAATGAAAAAATTCCTTGGATACAGCATGGTCCAATTAACTCAAATGCTAACCAGAGGGGTCCTGAGACATTAAGTTCTCATGTATCTAAATTCAGTTTTCTTTAACTTTACTTGTAATGAAATAAAAATGAGATGTTGATTTTAATCTATCAGATTGGCAAAGATTAAAAACAGTGACATTTTTTTGGCTGGAAAATAGGGAAACAAGAACTCGTACACTGTCAATGGAAGGAAAATTGACAATCCTTTTGGAGGGTAGTTTGTTGATGGAATCAAACTATTTTAAAAATCTTTTTTTGTTTGTTTTGTTTATTTTACTGATTTTAGAGAGAGAGGAAGGGAAAGGGAGAGAAAGAGAGCCAGAAACATCAATCTGTTCCAGTATGTGCCCTGAACGAAGATCAAACTGGCGACCTCCGCCCTTTGGGTTGATGGTCTAGCTAGTCAACCAACCTAAGCAGCCAGGGCAATGGAATCAAACTTTCAAATGCACATGGTCTCTTACCACAAATTTTGTTATGCTAATGATATAATAAAAAAAGTACAGTTGTTTATTCCAATATATTATGAAAAACTGGAAACAACCCAAAGTCTATGAACTGGGGATTAGTTATATACATTATGATAAAGCATAAAACAAAATTCTACATCATTATTAAAAATATAGGCCCTGGCTGGATCAATTTTGAGGGTTCCATCCCTCATCAGGGCACAGACAGAATCAACCAATGAATGCATAAATAAATGGAACAAAAATCGATGTTCTTCTCTCTCTCCCACCCTTCCTCTCTCTCTAAAATCAATCAATCAATAAATTTTAAAAATTAAAAAATAAAACATAGTTACTGAGATAGATCTTCAGGACAGATGGAGGAGGGGAAAATAGGGTTCAAAATCTTAAGGATAGTATGATCATATTTATATAAAATTATGTGTGAATGTGTGCTTATAGGGAAGCATATGTGAGAATAACCTTCAAAACGGTGGCAGTGATTACTTCAGGATGGTGTATTTGAGCTTTTTTTCTTTTTTTCTTTTTGTGTTTGCTGGAATTTCATGAATGAGCAGGTATAAGCTTTATAATTAGAAAAGAGAAAGCACCAAAAGACCTATCTTCATATTTTAAACAAAATGAAGCTGAGTGTGTTTTGGCATTGGGCAAATTCTGCTTCATGATATTATGTGGAATAAACACTGGGCAAATTGTGGGCAAATACAATACAAAGAAGAGATTTCAAAAGTCACAAGTGATACTATTTGAATTGAATATTATTCCAAATGTAAAATATAAAGGCTAATTTCTGTTCCATTTATGCCCTTAACTTTTTTTAAAGACAGTTTTGATGAAATAATTCATGACCCAGACTTTTATCCACATACATCTTGTATCGTTTCCAGCAGCGCTGGCTGTCCCTGACCACGTATGTTCTTCCTACTCACATACCCAGTGACTCTTGTTACCAGGAAATCTATGGCCAGTCATGGAAGTCACGATGGCCACCCGCCGCACAACTGCTGCAGGCACATGTGCCTTCCACGCAGGAGCTGTCATCCACTGCACCAGCTGAGGCTGCTAATGTTGGCACTTTGGGGAGCTTGTCCTAGATTAAGCAACTAGAGACAGGGGAACAATGCATAATTCCCTCTTTTGAGAAAATTAATTTCAGCACCCGTGAAATACCTATTACTAAAAAGTGAGCACTTCAAAATGAATTTTTAACTGAAATTGCAGAATAGCCTGAAATTTGGAAAGGTTGACAAAATATAGTTCTAGTTAATTATGTTGAAGTCCTTATTTTTCCTCTTCCTGTTCCAAGGTATAGCAAGGAGGCCTGTGTGTCTGGTGTTAAGTGAGCGAGGAGACTGGAAGTGCTTAACAAACATTTGTTGAATGTAGTTCTACTTTGTATTAAACTTTTGTGAGCCCCGAAGAGTCCCATCCCTAGAGATATGGGTTCAGGTCTGCCAGGAGCCTCTGAATCTATTTCTAACAAGCTTCTAGGTGGTGCTGATGAACAGCCTTGAGTACCACTACTTTAGATTGCAGGCTGTTCCCTATAGTTTCTGATAGGTGACAGTGTGAATTGTGGCCCATTCTGATAAGCTTGATGGGAGAAAAGCACTTCACTATCTGGGAAGGTTGTCCCAGTACTCGGAAGGACCCAATGGGCCACAAAGGAGGAAAGAACATCCTCCCAGACCAGTCTGGCGGCTCAGCAAATCCAGCCTGGCAATTGATGAGGAGAGCAGATGCCCTGGGCAGCTTGCTTTCACATCACATCTGCACCAGCCCTACCCAGATTGAGCAGGTTGCCATACAGTTAAGGCGTATGAATAGCTGCTACTCTGGAAGTTATCCTATATGTATTTGCATAAAGCACATTTTTGTGCAAGCAGATATGGCAGGATCTGTGCGTGCGTGTGTGTGTGTGTGTGTGTGTGTGTGTGTATAAGATTGGAAAGGATGTGTATACTGAACTAGGAATTAAGCTAAATGTTTGTTGGGTAAACTGCGGTATTTTAGGGAGAAGGAAGGGCAGCGGGAACGGATATTTATGAAGCCTCCGTTATCTATCATGCTCTGTTAAGCAACTTCACACAAATTGTCTCAATTAATCCTTAGCACAAACAACACAGTGAGATGGGCTTTCTGACCCTTTTTTTTGGTGAATGAGGTCTCTGAGTCAGAGGTTAAACAACTTGTCTAGTAAAATTACTATCAGTTCTAGAATTTGATTTCTGTCACATCTGATTTCAAGACCTCTGTTCTCTCTGCTCTATTCTCACTGACACAACATGGAGCAAATAAAAAATTATTTAAGCAGAAAAATATTATTATAAATCTAATATCAAATTGCATTTTATAGGCATTTATTTACTACTTTGATTGTGTGCATTTTTTTTTCTGAGTACACAAAAAGGCTCAACACAAATACTCTAATTTTTGGAAATTGCCATCTCTAAAATATTGTCTAATGTAGCTGCATTTGATTCATGAATACACTTTTTTAAAAACAGTATGGGTTTTCTTTTCTTGAGAGTTTCATCTTGTGAATTAAAGAGTGACTGTGTTTATGTTCCTATGTGTTGCAAATGGGCAGATGTCAATTATAAAGCATTTTAGATAGCAAAGGACCAGATTTTGGCAGAAGTAGTCTGACCATTAATCAAACCCAGAGGGGAAACCAAGCTTACAAAATCCTGTATGATTCTGTTATACCAGATATTTATAAAGGGTTGTGTCCGGGGGGCAGGGAAGCTGAGGCGAGAGGATTTACATTAGCCCTAACTTATGACATGAAATATACTACTGTAGCCACTAAAAATGATATTTTTGGAGAATGATACTAACATAGGGAATGATACTGTATAATGTTATGTAAAAAAAGCAGAATCAAAGTGTATATGCACTGTGATTTCAGATAAAAAAAACATCTAATGCATAGAAAAAAGATTTGGAGGACTTAAAACAAAATAGCAGTCATTCTATCTTTGGGTCATTATTGCTTTTTTAAAACCTTAATGTATTTTTTGTTGTTTATTTTCTAACATGAGCATATATTATTTTAATTAGAGGAAATCCATCTTTTTTTTAAAAAAAGTTAATCTGCTGATTCTTTTCTTAATAAAGTTTAAAGCAGGCAGTATAAATTATTCTGAAGGTCATCCTGGTCTCCCACTTTCTAGTGTGTGTGTGTGTGTGTGTGTGTGTGTGTGTGTGTGTGTGTGTGTGATGGGAATAGGGTCTGAGAGTGACAGGTTTGGGACAAATTGTTCTTGATTGCTGGTATTTCACTCCTTCCATTATAGTCCACACTGCTTTCAGGGTTCTCAGGGTTACACATCGGCAAAGTACCTCAGCATAGGATAAAAGATGCTGATACATTTCAGATGAGATTCATCTACTCATTTGAACATGTGGAGTAGGAAGGAGAGGAAGAAGTTTTTGTCTGTGTAAAAGACAATCTACCATTGAGTTCGTGAAGGATAAAGTGAGTTAATTAACCACTTAGAATAGTGCTTGGCATTTAGGAAATGTTAGCTATTACTATTGAATTAAAAGAAGCTACTTTTAGTTTCTAATTTAAGCTTTGGATTTAACAATTTCCCTTTTTTTGTTCCTTCTAAGTAACACTATTTTGCTCTACTAACTTTCAGGAAAACCTTCAATTTGCAAAGGAAGTTGACTATCAAGAAATTAGGCCTTTGCTAAGAGGCTGAACACAGGTACATGTTGGTGCCCTTGACAGAAGTGACAGGGTGTCACGTGCTTTTCCAAAAGTCTAGTCACCAAGGAGAAGAATCAGGATGAGCAGAGATTTATAAGGTTTCTGACCTACCAGCCTTTCTCTCTTGTGCTGTCTCTAATATTGCCTTGAAAGGCTTACCCCTTGGCACCTGGCAAAAAGCCTGTCCTCATCCCTGGGACATGAGCTGGACTAATCTTTCTGAAAATAAGAGTAGGTGGAATACACTTGACCGCTGGCACGACGGCATGAGTTTTCCTAGTTACTCAGTTATGTTCCAGGTGTTTAAAACTCACTGGACTGAGTGAGGCTGGTGCATTGTGTGCTAAACTGGTATCCATAGGATATTACCATCATCTAATCAGTCGACTCATGTTTATTGTGCCTCTAATATATACATGGTGCTGGAAGAAAAGGAACAAAAAGTGTAAGAGTAGATCCAACTCTCAAAGAACTTCAAGCAATCTCGTGTGATAGTGTTCACCATTTGCAAGAGTAAAAAGTTCATATTGTTTTGTATTTATGGGTATACTACTGAAATTCAAATAAAGTGTGGAGTCTAGTGAATCAACTAAATAAGCAATATAGGTTCGTTAGTTGTGACAAATGTTCCACAGTAATGCTAACAATAGGGGAAACCAAAAGTAAAGTATACGGGGGGGGGGGACTCTGCATTATCTCTGTACTTTTCTGTAAATCTAAAACTACTCTAAAAGAAAAAGTTCATTAAAAAAAATCAAATAGCATTTGTTAAGCATGCAATGATTTTGCCTGTAATGTACTTACAAATATTCAACACTGGCTTCTTTTCATGTGACCATCATTTTAAGATCACCTATTTTATTTTCTCCAAAAAAGCCCAACATGTTAATCAAATTCAGCTGCAAGTCCTAGCTGCACAGGAGCTAGGCTTTGGGGTTGCCCTTGCCGTAGACATAAGATGTGTATAACCAGATGAGGTGGAGATCAGGCTAGCTCTTTAGCTTGGGGGAAGCAGAATATCCTTGGTGTTTCTGAATACCTGGTTTTAAGGATTTGTACATCTGAAATCTTAGGGTATTGGTATCATTTCTCAGGGGCACCCAACATTCATCAAGCATTTGGATCAGGAAGAAGGCAGGATGGTGAGGTTTCTCTTGTGTGAAATGACAATGCTCTCTCCTGTCTGGGCTTCAGTTTCTTCATCTGAAAAGTAGGATGCTATCTACAAGCTCTAGCTTTGCTCGTGCTTTCTGTGTCCAAGGCCGAGCAGCAGCAGCAGCAGCAGCACCTCTTCCACCACCTCTACCAACTCCATCCTCACCACTTCCTCCACCTCCATCTCCTCCACCTCCACCTCTACCTCCATTTCTGCCTTTGCTACCTCCAGCACCTCGATCACCTCCATCTCCTCCACCTCTGCCATCCTCACCACTTCTACCTCCTCCATCTCTTCCACCATCTCTGCCTTACCTCCTCCATCTTTTCCAGTACCTCCACCACCACCTCCACCTCCACTGCCTCCTATACCTCCACCACCTCAAGCATCACTTTCACCACCACCATTTCCACTGCTATCACCACCCACCACCATCACCACCTCCACCTCCACCTCTACCTCCACCACCTCCACCTCCACCTCCACCTCCATCACCTCTACCTCCACCTCCACCTCCTCCATCACCTCCACCTCCACCTCCACCACCTCCACTTCTATCACCTCCACCTCCATCACCTCCACCTCCATCACCTCTACCTCCACCTCCACCTCCTCCATCACCTCCACCTCCACCTCCACCACCTCCACCACCTCCACTTCTATCACCTCCACCTCCATCACCTCCACCTCTAGCACCTCCACCTCCATCACCTCCACCTCCACCACCTCCATCACCTCCACCTCCACTTCCACCTCCACCTCCTCCACCTCCTCCACCTCTTCCTCCACCTCCACTACCTCCATCACCTCCACCTCCTCCACCTCCTCCACCTCCTCTACCTCCATCACCTCCACCTCCACCACCTCCATCACCTCCACCTCCACTTCCATCTCCACCTCCTCCACCTCCTCCACCTCCTCCACCTCCACCACCTCCATCACCTCCACCTCCACCTTCACCTCCTTCACCTCCACCTCCATCACCTCCACCTCCACCTCCTCCACCTCCACCTCCACCTCCTCCACCTCCACCTCCACCTCCACCTCCACCTCCTCCACCTCCACCACCTCCACCTCCATCACCTCCACCTCCACCTCCTCCACCTCCACCTCCACCTCCACCACCTCCACCTCCTCCACCTCCACCTCCACTTCCACCTCCACCACCTCCACCTCCACCTCCACCACCTCCACCTCCACCACCTCCACCTCCTCCACCTCCACCTCCACCTCCACCTCCACCACCTCCACCTCCACCTCCACCTCCTCCACCTCCACCACCTCCACCTCCATCACCTCCACCTCCACCTCCTCCACCTCCACCTCCACCTCCACCACCTCCACCTCCTCCACCTCCACCTCCACCTCCACCTCCACCTCCTCCACCTCCACCTCCACCTCCACCTCCACCACCTCCACCTCCACCTCCATCACCTCCACCTCCTCCACCTCCACCTCCACCTCCACCTCCACCACCTCCACCTCCACCTCCACCTCCACCTCCACCTCCACCTCCACCACCTCCACCTCCACCACCTCCACCACCTCCACCTCCACCTTCTCCATCTCCATCACCTCCACCTCCATCTCCACCACCTCCACCTCTATCTCCACCACCTCTACCTCTATCTTCACCTCCTCCACCTCCACCTCTACCACCTCCACCTCTTCCTCCACCACATAATTATGGCCTCAGAAGGCTTACCAAATATCATAAATAGTGACCTGAAGAGGTAAGTAGCTTTAAGGTAGACTCTGAAGTGAACATACAAAAGGGGTGAAACCTCTCAAGTAATGCTCCATAAAGATAAACCTACTCATGACATCCGAGAAATTTCTCCTTTCATCTACTAAAATGTGGGCTAGCTGACCACCGTTTTTCTCTATTAAATTCAATGGAGTACAGATGCTAGAGAAGGCAACCTGTCCACTCCTAATTTGAATGGATGGGAGGGTAGAAGGTATTTAATCTGTTAATCCTTTCAAAACTGTGCACACGTACCAAACACCTTCAAATCTGGTTACTCTGGAGAGTCAGCAGAGCTGTCTAGTGTAATTAGATCAGCATGATGGATTCAAGCCTCTAAACCACCATGTAACACTTTGTTAGGTAAGGGAAATGGCTTGCTTAATAAAACTGCTTACATCCACTGGGCTCTGCATGATAAGGTTCATTAGCATAGCCACACAAAATAGGAGTTTATGGGGAAAGTACCACGAACAAACCAGTGGAAAAGTGAATCCTTTAAGTGGGGGAAGGAGATTTCAAGGCAGACATGCCTCCGGAGGGGTGCAGATGTAGACTAAAAGCTCAAATTCTCCTCTTGGAGTGTTTCAAATTTGTGGGGGACATTGTTCCATTTCAAAAGCTGACTTGCAGGGTGTGCTGTCTTGTAAGTGCTCTAAGACCTGCGACTAACCACTGCTTGTGCAGGTTCAGACCAGTGCTGGCCTGTCTCCAGCCATTAGACTCCAGTCTTACATCTTTTCTGGTGTTCAGTGCACAGTCACCTACTGTGTCAGAGGTTAGATTATGATGCAGCAATGGTCAAAAGTTTGTTTGTTTTTTTGGTAACAGACAGAGAGAGAGACAGACAGACAGAGAGACAGATAGGGACAGACAGACAGGAAGGGAGAGAGATGAGAAACATCAATTCTTCATTGTGGCGCTTTAGTTGTTCATTGACTGCTTTCTCATCTGTGCCTTGACCAAGGGGGCTCCAGTAGAATGAGTGACCTCTTGCTAAGCCAGAGACCTTGGGCTTCAAGCCAGTCACCTTTGGGCTCATTCCAGCGACCATGGGGTCATGCCCGTGATCCCATGCTCAAGTCAGTGACCTCGTACTCAAGCCAGATGAGCCAGTGCTCAAGCCAGCAACCTTGGGGTTTCGAACCTGTATCGCAGTCCAATGCTCTATTCACTGTGCCACCGCCTGGTCAGGCTGGAAGTGTTTTAATCACAGGGATCAGAAAAGATGAGTCATAAATGAATGCTTGGCCTAGTGAATGTGGCTTGGGGACAAGACTGCTTTGTGCTAAGGAACTCTGCCCTATAACCTGGTGGCATTTGAATTCCTTCAGTTTCCTTGTCCTAAAAATTAAGCTTCTTACAGGGCCTTCTTTTTTTTTTTTTTCATTTTTCTGAAGCTGGAAACAGGGAGAGACAGTCAGACAGACTCCCGCATGCGCCCGACCGGGATCCACCCGGCACGCCCACCAGGGGCGGTGCTCTGCCCCCCAGGGGGCGATGCTCTGCCCATCCTGGGCGTCGCCATATTGCGACCAGAGCCACTCTAGCGCCTGAGGCAGAGGCCACAGAGCCATGCCCAGCGCCTGGGCCATCTTTGCTCCAATGGAGCCTTGGCTGCGGGAGGGGAAGAGAGAGACAGAGAGGAAAGCGTGGCGGAGGGGTGGAGAAGCAAATGGGCGCTTCTCCTGTGTGCCCTGCCCGGGAATCGAACCCTGGTCCTCCGCACGCTAGGCCGACGCTCTACCGCTGAGCCAACCGGCCAGGGCCCAGGGCCTTCTTTTTATGAAGGTGGAATTTCTAGGACAATACATTTTAGATGAGTAGGAATTCTTTGAAATAAAAATACCAACAACAATAACAACAAAAGCCAGGAATGATCAGCCCCGAAAAACAAGAGTAATACCTCTCACTGGAAAGTGAAGGGAAGTGAAGGCTTCTTGAAGTTTACAGTCCAGTGGTTCTCAAAGTACGGTCAGTCCCTAGACCAGAAGCACTTGCATCACCCAGCAACTTGTTAGAAATGCACAGTCTCTACTGAAGCAGAAACTCTGATGGCAGTGCCTGGTACTCTGTGCTATGGGTCATTCTTGAAGCCTTAAACCAGGGGTCCCCAAACTTTTTACAAAGGAGGCCAGTTCACTGTCCCTCAGACTGTTGGAGGGCCGGACTATAAAAAAAACTATGAGCAAATCCTTATGCACACTGCACATATCTTATTTTAAAGTAAAAAAAGAAAACGGGAACAAATACAATATTTAAAATAAAGAACAAGTAAATTTAAATCAACAAACTGACCAGTATTTCAATGGGAACTATGGGCCTGCTTTTGGCAAATGAGATGGTCAATGCCCGGTTCCATATTTGTCACTGCTAGCCGTAACAAGTGATATGACGCGCTTCCGGAGCCCTGACGCGTGCGTCCCATGTCACTGGAAGTAGTACTGTACATGAGCGACGCTGTGGATGCATCCTGGGCTCCTCTCACTGACCACCAGTGAAAGAGATGCCTCTTCCGGAAGTGCGGTGGGGGCTGGATAAATGGCCTCAGGGGGCCGCATGCGGCCCGTGGACCGTAATTTGGGGACCCTTGCCTTAAACTATGGGAAGATGTTCTGGAGACTTCAGAAGAGAGTAAACAAAGTACTTAGATCTTGGGGAATGAAAGCTTCAAAGGAGTCTGAGGAAAGTGGAGGGCGGGACTTCGGTTCAAATGCACGTGCTTTTCTGTGCTACCCACAGTCACAGGGACTTCCAGGTCTTGGGGAAACCTTAGAACAGTTAGCTCAGTCATGCCCCTCAGTTGTACCAATGCAGAGATTTCCAATTCACATTCTTAAACTTCCCTCACTACCTGGAGCTGAGTATCACCTCTCCCACACTCATGAGCCATGAAGAGGTTGTGCAGCTGGGCCATGCACTGCCGTTGATTCCGGCTGAGTGACCAGGCAGGTCCAGGGTAGCCCAGTCTCCTTGGGGGGTCTGATGATACAAAGCTGAAAAACGTTGGAAAGCACTTAGAGAAAAAATAAATTTATCTCATTTATCAGCAGTTTGTCTTCCATCATCTTATAAAATGAGGGTGGCAAAAAAAATAAAATAAGAGTAGCACAATCATAGCCAAATACAGGCATACCTCATTTCTTGCGTTTTGCTTTATTGTACTTCACAGGGATAGCACTTTTTACAAATTGAAACTCTTGAAACAGCAAAAATGTTACCACTTGCCTCCCTGGGACCCTCTCTTTATTGTGATGGCCTGGAACCAAACCCACAGTATCTCTGAGGTATGCCTGTAATTCTCCATGAGCTCATCCTAGAAGTGCTCGGTATTGGGACTCCTCAGGATTTCACCAGTGCAGAATTTTAATTTTCTTCACCTGGATTCCCAGTGGGGGATAGGATGCATGCTGCTTCTTGTTAGGTACAGTCAGAGCAGAGGACCTGGCTGTACTTCTTAGGGACTGTGTCCAGGGAGCAGTCTTGTCCAGGAAACTTGGACTTTGGGCACGGACAAGCAGTGAGCGATAAGAACAGGTATGAGGAGGGGAGATGGGCAGGGAGAAGAGAGAGGAAGAGAGGAAGGCAGAGGGATATTTGGTTTCAGCAGTTCCTGTGAGTGGGCAACTTTAATGCGAGGGAAAGAGACCTACAGTCAGTTTTTGAGAGGCTTTCTGTGTGGGGTGTGGTGGGACCACCTCAGTCACCACTGTCAGGAAACCTCATGAATGATCTATAGCATTCTCCACAGCTATGGCTTCTGGACACTGTCCTCTTTGAATGACACTGCACATATTTTGGACTGGGTGGAGCTGCAGTCATATTGAGGTAAGATAAACTCGACATAGTATTCCTTTCCCTCTAAAAGAACAGCAACCTTATGTTACATTTTGTTCAGCCTGTATTTTTAGAGCAAGATAGAACCCCTTAAAAACAACATGGATTCAGTCATCAGAGCTCCAATTTAGAGAAAATTTCCCATCATTTACTGAAGATTAAAGAAACATACATTTGTAGAGTAGTGTGAGCTCATTATTTTGGTCCAAATAATGATCTTCTAGCACCCAAGAGAAATAAGTGACCTACTACTACTGTGTACAGAGCTTTTTAGATGTAAAAGATAAGAGGAAAAGGGTACTTAACACCCTTCTCTCTTCCCCCAAATAATTTAATGAGTGCTTACTATGTGCCAGACACTGCAAGGGCAGGAGAGATGAGCAAGATATAATAGACAGCCTTTTACTTCATGGTAGCCTGAAGTATGACATCAGTGACAAACACAGTGGATAAAGCACAGTGGGAGAAATGGTGTATGATAGTATGCCAGGGGTGGGACACAGCATTAGAAGTGCTACTTAGTTGTTACTTATTGTATGTTAAGTATTATTTTAAACATTAAAAAATTTACACAGACGCTCTGGCCGGTTGGCTCAGCGGTAGAGCAGAGGCCTAGCGTGCGGAGGACCCGGGTTCGATTCCCGGCCAGGGCACACAGGAGAAGCGCCCATTTGCTTCTCCACCCCCCTCCCTCCTTCCTCTCTGTCTCTCTCTTCCCCTTCCGCAGCCAAGGCTCCATTGGAGCAAAGATGGCCCGGGCGCTGGGGATGGCTCTGTGGCCTCCGCCTCAGGCGCTAGAGTGGCTCTGGTCGCAACATGGCGACGCCTAGGATGGGCAGAGCATCACCCGCTGGTGGGCAGAGCGTCGCCCCTGGTGGGCGTGCCGGGTGGATCCCGGTCGGGCGCATGCGGGAGTCTGTCTGACTGTCTCTCCCTGTTTCCAGCTTCAGAAAAATGCAAAAAAAAAAAAAAAAAAATTTACACAGACAATAGTGTGGTGGTTACTAGAGGAGAAGGGTGTATGTGGAGGGGTTGAAGAAGGTAAAAGGGGTCAAATACGTGGTGGTGAAAGGGGACTAAAGTTTGGGTGATAAGCACATAAGTGCAATAGACAGATGCTGTGTTATCACATTGTACACTTGAAACTTATATAATCTTAATGACCAAGGTCACCCCAATAAATTCAATAAAATTGTTATTTAGTTATTTGTTTTATTGTGTTAAAGTATGTATAGTATTAAACATAATTTTAGCCATTTTTCAGTGTATAGTTGAGTGGCATTAAGTACATTCACACTGTTGTACGCCCATTACCACTGTCCACTCTACCTCAACTTCTTTGTCTTCTCAAACTGAAACTCTGTATGCATTAGGCAAACACCCCCCCCCCCTCCAGCCCCTGGCAACCACATCCTTCTTCTTCTGTCAGTGAATTTCACTACTCCAGGTGCTTCTCACATAGATGGAACCATACAATATTTATCCCTTTGTGTTTGGCTTACTTCACAAAGTATATTGTTATGATAAGTATTTACCACTCAGTAATTCATGTAATTCTCACAATAGCCTTATCAAGTTGGTGGCAACTCCCTCACTTTACAGATGGAGTAACAATGATTACAGGAATTATTAGCACACAAATCACAGTTAATAAATGGCATCGGCTGGATTTAAACCCTTGTCTGTGTAGTGCTAAAGCCCAAGCTCTTTACTGCCATACTAATTCATCAGGTGAAGAGTGAGGAGTCACAGTAGTTATAAAAATTAAAAAATACCCTCTTTTGATACAGCTCACACTAGGTATAAGACTAGGACATGTCTCCCTTTGAGAGTAATGAGATTACTAATCAGTTATTTTGAAAAGAAGACTGATAGGTGGAAGAGGAGCTGGATCTAAGGCTCACTTTGCTTTTTACTACATGAGGAAGAACACGCCGTAAATAAATATACTGCTTTGAAGAATCCTCCCAAAAAGTGGTGGTCAGGTTGAAAAGAATTATGACAGCCTTTTCTGTGTTGCTCCAAAGGAGCAAGGGCCACACCCAACGTGGTGCACATCTCAGGGTTGTTTGGGAGTAGATGTGTCTACAGTGGGCAGAGCAATTTTGGCACGCTGGGGATATTGTGACCACTCCCTCTTGGTGTGTGACCAAGGCCCTCAGCCCTTTTGAATCTTCTGGTGTGCACCTGCCTCATGTCACACCCACATTCTCCCTCTCTGTCCAGACCCACGAGATGGATAGTTTCTTCCCAAGCTCCTGCCTTCCCTGGGACATGCACATGGAAGACAATGGCCAGGGACAAGGCTCATCTCTCAACGCAGCCTCCCAGATAGCACGCCCTGCTTTAGTCCTCCTGTGGTGACAGGTGCTAGAACAACCAACTGGCACAGCTCTCAGGTTGACCTTTCCTTTCTCTCCCCATTCTGCCCTTCACAGCACACATGGTGGAAAGAGCATAACATTTTGGCATCAGGAGGCCTGCAGTGCAATCCTGGCTCTGCCACTTATAATCTGTGTGTCTTTGAGCAATGCACAAAAGTCCTCTGAACATCAGTTTTCTCATCTGTAACATGGGAGTTATAATAACACTGGCATCCTAAGTTGTGTATCAATCACATACTATAACATATACCAAAGCACTTGCAAAAAATACAGCACTATGCAAGAGTTGATTCTTTTAAAAACTTAAATACAGTTTTAGAACCATGCATAATTTTCTATTTATGGTGCGTGAAGGCTGTCCTGGATTGAAAGCAGTATCTTTACAGTAAGTTAGCTTTGCCATCAGCATTTGCTCTGCATGAACACTCATGGTGTGCCCAGTGGTCACTTTGGCAGTGGGAAGAAATCATCCCCTTTTAGCACAGAGCTAGCCAAGCCAGCATTTATTACCTAGCATAAATGAGTGAATTGCTCATTTGTTGCACAAGGAATCACATCTACTTCCTCATTTCCTAAAATGAAATCATCTAATGAATTGGATGAATGAAGATAAAAACAGGCTTTTAATTCATTTATTCAAAGTATTTAAATGTGTAACAATTAGCCTGCAGTAAATTATTGTAAGAACAGAAACTCATGTTCAATTAGTCAGATTGTTTGCTATTGTATTTAGATGTAGAAACTCCCGTTTCTGCCCACTGGAAGCTAATTCTCCAGGACAATGAGCGCAAATCTGCATTCTGTGAGCAATGCTTCTTCTACCAGTGGAGAATCACAGAAAGAGAGGCGAGGCAGTGCATGCAAAGCATGTGGCATCTGTGGCCCATGCTGTCATTCTATATGAGACAAGAAAACAAGGCTTGAATTCTTAGATGCTTGAGTGAGACAAAGGTCTCTTGAAGGACTCAGTCACACTTCTCAACACAATGCTTAAATCTACCCGTTCTCCTCCACCTCCTTCTTCCTTTTTAGGTCAACCATTCAGATTCCCTGGGCAAAGCAGAAAGAAACAGGACTAGATAAGCCTTCCTGATAAAATTAGGCAACTCAGATATATTTAGAACAAGAGATGCTTAATTTAGATGGGGCTCTCAGCAAACTTTCTAGAAGAATGTGCCCTCCCAAGAAAACTGTAATGACCAAAAATGTTTGTAAACTTATAGCTGCTTAAATTACAGAAAGAACCATTTATAAATGCACAGACTACTTTTCCATATAAAAACAGACACAATATCGATGTATTTTCATTAAGAGTTATTCCAGACTTTAGAAGCAGAGAGAATATATCCAAAATTGTATAAATATGTATATATGTCCACAGTGATAGATGAAATGACTACTCAGCTGCCATTGAAAAACAGTGCAGGCCCAAAGGAGGAGGAAGGGCTAGAAACAGAACATTCTCATCCCTCACTGTGAGGTTGTAGTTGATTTGCTTGCTATTCTCTCTCTTAATGGCTTTCTGGTCTTTACTTTGAAATGCAGCAAAAGGTTTACCTTTGCAGGAATGTCAGGGAAAGTTTTCATTGGGGAGGGACCTGACAATTAGGGAAGTTTAAAGCACAATAGTTGTTTGCAAAAGCCTAGCCACAGGCCCAGAGGCACCAGGTCCCAGCTGTTCCTGTGAGATTCCTGACCTCTTGGCTGTCTTCAAGATTTGCCAAGGACACCAGAAAGGACCATGCTGATTAGACCTGTGCTGCATCAGAAAGAACTTGCAGAGGAATTTCTGCAGTTGAATCCCCCTCCTCCTGCTCATTGTCAAGTCAGTGACCAAGGCCACAAACCAAAATATGTTAATCTGAGCATGTCCATGTGCACCCAACCCCATGCCAGCAAAAGCCTGCAGCAACCACTATATCTAATGCTCCCTCCCACAGCTCAGAGCTGACACCTTTTGTTGGTCTCAGCCTGCTTGCACCCAAGCATTTTAAAAATAAACAGGTTTTTTTGGAACACACTAGCCTTGTGTTTTAGGTTCAGCCCATGGTTTCTGCCTTTCACACAGGAGTTTTTGTTGGAAGAGCAACTATTAACTCAGATGATAACATGTTGCTGCCTTCAGAAATGCATAAACCATGAGCAGTTTTTACTTAACCCAGCTTTCTAAGAAAAAACTTTGAGCAAGAATCAAAAGACTCCATGGTCCTGCTAGAAGGGCTCAGGCAGTCTGGGAACTTGAGTTCAAATCTGTTCTCAGGCAGTTTATATAACCTCTCCGTCTCAGGGTTCATCATTTGTGGAAAAGGGGATAAAACTGCCTATCTCACAGGCTGCTATGAGGCTTAAGTGAAAAGTCTGGAAAAAGCATATGATGGTCTGGCATGTACCAGAAGCTTAATACATTTCAGTTTTCTTTTCCAATCCCCTTTCCCCCTTAAGTTATAACTAGTTTATGCTACTTAAAGTGACCATATAAACCAGGGGTCCCCAAACTTTTTACACAGGGGGCCAGTTCACTGTCCCTCAGACCGTTGGAGGGCCGGACTATAAAAAAAACTATGAACAAATTCCTATGCATACTGCACATATCTTATTTTAAAGTAAAAAAAACAAAACGGGAACAAATACAATATTTAAAATGAAGAACAAATAAATTTAAATCAACAAACTGACCAATATTTCAATGGGAACTATGCTCCTCTCACTGACCACCAATGAAAGAGGTGCCCTTCCAGAAGTGCGGTGGGGGCCGGATAAATGGCCTCAGGGGGCCGCATGTGGCCCGCGGGCCGTAGTTTGGGGACCTCTGATATAAACAGTTACTGTTATATTGAGTTTAAACAATTCTTACAAATTTTGCAAGATTCCAATTTATATCAGTTATAAGGTACTTTTAGTAGCTCTTCTATGTTGTTAAGGCAGGAACACAAACAGTCAGTAAGCACCTAAGACACACCAATGTGTTCCCTATACAGTCTGCAAGTCCCAATTTTACACATGCAGCCACAGAAACTCACAGAAATGAACTGAAATGCAAGATTACAAAACTAGTAAGTGAAAGAGTCAGATCTTAAACTCAGATCTCTGAAGCTCTGTCCTCTTCACAAAGTAAGATTGTCTTTCAGTATGTCTGTTTCCTGGTACTATGTTGGAATGCTGACCTCAGCGTCGTGTTTGCAATGAGAAGAGCTGTGTAGGGCTTTCACTCAGAATATCTTCTGTCTCACAGTCTGCTTTAGACACAACTGCGTGAAAAATCAAGGGCAACTTGTGACTGGTTCCCTTGTGATCCAATCAGATAGAACCAAGTTAATTGCAGTTCCTGTGTCAAACTGCCAGCAACCAGGAAGGGGCTGGCGGATGGGAGTTAGGCTGCTCTTTCTTGGCAAGGTCTGGACCGTGTGCAGAGGGCTAACGCTTGAGCACTGGGACACCAGGGCTGGAACGGACTTCCTAAGTAGTAATGGCTCGGATTCCAAGCTGGTATCCCTTTAAGATAAAGGTTAAAGGAATAATGTGTATAAACATGTTAGCATGATGCAAAGGAGCTCCTGAATCTCTGTAGCTTCCATGGTGATCAGCACCGTGCAGAACACAGGCTGGAAGCTCAGTTAGTATGTAACTGAACTGTACCGTCCGTCCAGGGGAGGAGCCTTTCCTTAGTGCTGCGGAGTTTACCCAGCCTGCTGCCCGCTCCCCTGGTGCAGAGCTTGCTGCTCCGTGCACGAGTTTCTCTGCCAGGAGCTCTCACAGGAAGGTCTATTAAACATGCCAGATCAGAAACTCTCCTCTCACTCCCAGTCACTTGTCTCATTTACTCCACTCGACATCACACAGTATATTCACCTATGTGGCTATGGAGTGAAAGTGTATGACTATGGTATTCTTCAAAGTTGGAAAAGAAAAAAAAAAGAAGCTTAAAAGTTGCTGGCTTGCAAGCTGAATTCAGTGTACACCTAAATGTGTCATGTTGAACCACAGTGTTGAAGAGTTTTGCATTTAAATATTCTAGTTGGGACATTCACTCCCTAGTCTGCCACAGTCTTTCCCTTTCCCTACTGTCTTATATCCAACTTCACTCTTTTCTGTGGTCTCCTCTCTCCTTGAAACCTCCGATTTTGTGACCCATGGTGAACACAAAGAGGAAGTGTTTTGAAATCTGATTTATCTGAACTGGAACTGGAATCTAGGCTCTTGCTGGTGTCTGATACAGGTTACGTGACCTAGCTTCCGTGACTCAGTTTCCTCAGTGGTAAGCGAGCGGCTCACCTGCTGCCCATGGTTGCTGTGGAGATGTAGGAAGTAGAGTGCTCTGACAGTGTGGGCACAGCAGAGGGACCTGGGAAATACAAACTGACTGCACAGTGGCCCTGGTCTCCCCACTGAAATTCCTTGTATACAAGTCAGATATGGAGACTGAAGGAAAAAATATAACCCGAGAGGAAGATATCAGGTGAGAAGCTGTTTTGGAATAGAAGTGATGATGAGAACAAGAAAAATGTAAGAAAAGCTAAAACAACCCATTTGCAAAGCACACACAGACCCTTGCTGACTCTGAGCAGTCAGGCACAGGGTTTTAACGACCGCTGGAAAGGCAGGCTCTCTCTCTCCAGGAGAGCTGAGCCTGAGCCGAACCCTGCTAACTCCAGGGCAGAGAAACCGTAATCCCCGGTGGTGGGGCCAAATCGTAAGTATTTTTAAAAGGTCCTCAGGTAGTGCAGTGGCAGCTATGACTGTGAACCCACACACAGCGCACAGCCGCAGTAGCAGGAAGCCCTCAATCAGTGGAGACAACGTTTGCAGGTTCCAGCTCTCCGGAACTCCAAGGGCCCGCCTCTAAATGGTATAAAACATATCTGGGATATGTATGGATTTTTGTATTGACAGGAATTAATTAATTCTGTGAGCTAAAGTCAGTAGCAGTGGGCATGCATTGAGTAGTTTCTGCCTGCTTGGGATTTCACAGTATATGAAACATAAACCCCTCTCTTGGGGCAATTTTCTTTTTTCTTTTTTTTTTTTTTGTATTTTTCTGAAGCTGGAAACGGGGAGAGACAGTCAGACAGACTCCTGCATGCGCCCGACCGGGATCCACCCAGCACGCCCACCAGGGGGCGACGCTCTGCCCACCAGGGGGCGATGCTCTGCCCCTCCGGGACGTCGCTCTGTTGCGACCAGAGCCACTCTAGCGCCTGGGTCAGTGGCCAAGGAGCCATCCCCAGCACCCGGGCCATCTTTACTCCAATGGAGCTTCGGCTGCAGGAGGGGAAGAGAGAGACAGAGAGGAAGGAGAGGGGGAGAGGTGGAGAAGCAGATGGGCGCTTCTCCTGTGTGCCCTGGCCGGGAGTCAAACCCGGGACCTCTGCACGCCAGGCCGATGCTCTACCACTGAGCCAACTGGCCAGGGCCGCAATTTTCAAATGAATGGAGGCTGTCGCAAACTAGCGGGCAGGGCAGACATGGCAAACCCCTGGTTGAGGCACTGACGAAGTGCATTGACCTCAGAGACCCGGTGACTGCTCTCAGTTCCCCGGACCAAGTGCACTCACCTATGGGGAGCAGGGTTGGAATTCCTGAGCATTAAAAAAAGCTTTGAGAAAGTTTAAACTTAAACTCTTACACATAAAAGGTAATAATAATAATTATCATTATAGTTGCCATTTATTGATCATCTTCTATGTGCCGAAGACGCGTCCTTTCTAATTCTCCCACCATCTTTATAAGGCAGGTATGACTATCCTCATTTTTTCAGCAAAAAAAAAAAAAAAAAGAAAAAAGAAAAAAAGAAAAAGTATTTTAGGGAGGTTAAGAATCTTGGGCATAATCACAGCTAGAAAGAGGCAGAGTTAGGATTAAAACCCAGGTTTATTTTAAGTTCATTGTATTATAATAGCTTGATTCTCCAAAACAAAGCAGAAACGATATAAAGATAGTACTCATATGAAGTAATCAGCATTCCTCCCTTTCTGTAGTTCCCCCCCCCTTTTTTTTTTTTACCATAACCATATTTTAAGTGTTTTAATCAAGAAGTTATTTTGAAAGGGGAAAAACTGAATGGTAAGAACATGGATTAGATCTGTTATTTAGAACACTGTTATTAATTGGATGCTTTTTCTTGATTAAAAGCATTAATAATCTAGGAATCAATAAAACTGTGTTTGACTTTCCATAATTGTAAATTAGTTTTATGGCTTTATATTCCAGAACACGGGGCCTGGAGGCTCAGGCCACAGTTTCATATCAGAGTCTTTGCATTTGAGGTGCAGACGCCTTCCCAAGTCAGGAAAGGATGAAACCTCACAAAAGCAGCAGCAGACACAACTCGGATGCAATCCTTATCTGGCAAATTGTCTTCCTTCCCGTGGGATTTTAGCTTCAGTTTAGTCTTTATCTAAAGCATCAGCCCCAAACAGCCCAGCTTCCTTCTCTCCTGTTTGACTTGGTCAGCAAGGTGAGAAATGACCAGGGGGAGAATTCGAATTTGGAAACGGGTCCTGACCGAGTTGTCATCTGACAGGAGATGATGAATGAGAAGATGAATAGGAACGCAGCACGGGAGGAATACAATGAGGTGTGTGGAGTGGAGGCAAGAATTAGAGCTCAGCAAAATTCCCTCTCTGCAGGAGCTACCAATTCCATCCAGGGAAATTATAAATGATGCTATCTACTTTTCAAACTGGGTAGCGGAAGGCTGCATTTCTTTACCTTCTCCCCAACCCCCCGCCTCCAAAAGCGCTGGAAAAACCTCATAGCAGATAAACAAAGGGAATGCCTGCCTACCTCAGATGTTCTGTCTGTGGGTGCACAGAACTTGTTTGCTAATCTGAAGTCGCTAAAGCTATTAATGCTCATTGTTAAAATGCACCTTGAATGCAATTATATAAACTGGCAACTAAGTTTTTCAGAGAATTTTTGGTAATGTTGCTTTTGAACATAAGCAATCAGTTATCTGCATTCATGGGAAAAGACCTTCATAGTATGAGCATTTAATTAAAGGCCACACCAACAGTAAGCAGATCCTCTGACTAGCTCTTCTGGATCTAATTTCACTGTGTCTCTTCTATTTAGGTGAAACATACGGCTCTATTTGTAGCTGATGTTTGGAATAGAATTATTTCTAGTCTGGTTAATTGTTTAGGTCTTTCTCATTATTTTTTATTTTTAGTCAGTTTTGTAGTATTTTATTTTTAAAAACTCTTTTTTTGAGAATTAATAAATATCAAAATACAGAACTGAAAAAGAACAAAAGAGTAGTCTAAAAGTCACTTATCATTCCAGCATCTAGAGATAATTACTGTTAACAGTTTTTTTGTTTGTTTGTTTGTTTGTTTAAGTGTGAGGCAGGGAGGCACCAGACCGGGATCCACCTGCAAGCCCCAGGCTAGCTCTGCCTGTCAGGGCTGCTACCCCATTGCTTGGCAACCATGCTCCTTTAGCACCTGAGGTGAGGCCATGGAGTCATCCTCAGCACACGAACTGGGCCAGCTTTTTGCAAACCATTCGAACCATTAAAACCATGGTTGTGGGAAGGGAAGAGAGAGAGAGAGAGAGATTGGGGGGGGGGGGGAGAATCAGGTGGGTGCTTCTCCTGTGCCTTGACTGGGAATTGAACCTGGGACTTCCACACACTGGGCCAATGCTCTACTGCTGAGCCAACCGGCCAGGGCCTAGAATTTTATTTTTTAGTCTTTTTTTGCTAAGCATGTTTTGACACAGTTGTATTTTTACAAATTTTTATCTTGCCTTTGTGTTTTACAGAATATGTTGTAAGCATTTTTTTTTATGTTAGTATAAACTCTGTCAGCATGCTTTTATGGTATGGATAATTATTTCTTGTTTTAAATTTTCCTTTTTAAAAAACTCTATTTAAAAAAAAAATGAAAGGTCAACCTACTGATATTTTTAAAACTTAGAGCCATGAGCCTCTACTTTTCTATTACACCTCTGGTAGAACTGCACAAAAAATGACCCATGTTAATGCTAGACAGCTGCCCACAGCAGAGTGTGTCCTGTTTTGCTCTCAAGCACAAATAAAAACCCTGAGTCAGAGCAGGTGGCCTTCTCGCCTACTCTGACATGCTGCCTTCCTCACACGAGTGAGACCTCTCCAGTCCTCAAAGGTGGGAAGAGTTGGTAGCTTCATTTCAGCAGCAGCGGACAGACTAGTCTTGTGGTCATGGACAAGTTTCTAGAGGGATGAGCATTTATTAAAATCCTACTATGAGCAGGAACGTGCTAGGTGCTAGGCAAAGTAGATGAATAACATATTTCTTTCTTGTAAGGGCCCCGTCTGTACAGCTGGGTTTTACCTTCAGTGCTCTGGGACCCTGACCTCATCTTAGCTGAGACCCTGACACCTCACCTACCATCTGGCAGCCTCCTTTGCTGAACTCCCAGCTTTTGCTGGGGGCCTGCTGTAGGTGAACTGATTCCTCGGTGTTCTGAAAGGGGCTGAAGCCCAGAGCACTGCTGAAACCCTACTGTGACCTGAATACCCTCTGTTAGTGACACCTTCAATCTCTGCCCAGCTTCCTTATAGTCAGGTCAGCTTTGCTTTCTCCCCACTGCCCTGTGGTGCTGGGGTCTCAGCATGGCTTATAGTCAAACTTGCTAAACAGTTAGGCAGCCTTTTAAAAATAATCTCTCCTTTCTATCTTCTCACATTTCTTGCTCTAATAGCATCCATTGAGGGCCTGTTAGGCACACCGCATCCCAGTGAGCACTGTAGGGGCTAAAGCATAGTGAAGACTGGACTTAGCTGTCCAGACACTGAGAATCTAGGTGAAAATAAACACTAACATGTGTAGGAAGCAAAAATAAGATCGTGGTACCGTCACGCTCATTGACATTTATACCCCACAGGGTCAAAGCAAGTGAAATATTAGTGCAGGAAAGATTAAAGAACATCTGTCAAGTGAGTTATGGATGAGGAAAGGCTGGGATGAAATTGGTGAGCATTCTGAAACAGGGAACCACGAGAAGGGACTTGGAGCAAAATGTATGTCGGAGGCATATGTGTGATTCCCAGTGGCAAAGGATAATAGACTGCATTAAAATTATTAATCCCACAATATCCAAGTACTGTTTGCTTCTGTCCATTTTAGAAAATGCATGGCCCTGTCTGGTTTGCTCTGTGGGTAGAGCTTCGGCCCAGTGTATGGATGTCGTGGGTTCAATGCCCAGTCCGGGCACACAAGGAGAAGTGATTATCTGCTTCTCTTCCCATCTCTCTCCCTCTTCTCTCTCTTCCCTTCCCACAGCCAGTGCCTTGATTGGTTGGAACATGGCCCCTGGCACTGAGGATAGCTTGGTTGTACTGAGTGGGTCAGCCTCAGGTGCTAAAAACAGCTTGATTCATTCAAGCATCAGCCCTAGATGAAGGTTGCTGGGTGGATCCTGGCTGGGGCTCATGTGGGAGTCTGTCTCACTATCTCCCCTCTTCTCACTTAAAAAGAAAGAAAATGCACAAGGGAGTTGATTCTCTTTTATATTGCTAAGTGCTGGAGATGATGACTATAGACACGTTGCATAATCCCTATAAACAGTATTTCCTACTTCTCCCATATGCCTTCATTAAACAACATCGGGCTTTGTGATTTTGTAAGGTATAATTGTTAAGAAAAATCTAAAAAAATGTGATATATACTTACTTTCTTTTGCCATTGATTTCAGAGGTGTAATTTATTTTTTGACAACTTTAGAATGACAGTTATGGCTGAGAGCTAGTTTTCTACCTTGATATTTTTTTTCTTTCGTAACATGCTTTTTAGGTGGACATATTACCATGCAGAATAAATGAATCTATATTTCCTAGGAGCTACCTCTCTTCAGTAACCAACTGATAACCATATGACTAAGTGCTGGGCAAATTAATATAAGCAAAAAACAAAAACAAACCAAACAAAATAAAACAGAAAAACACTTTGATGAAACTTCTGAGAAGTGTCCTTAAGAGGAGGGGTGGATAAAAGGAAAGGTAGAGGGGAATTAGAAAAAAAGGAGGTAGAGATGTTCCTCTGCTACTCTCTCTCCACCTTTCTCCTTTCTTGGTACCTGAGCCCAGGTATGGTGGAAGGAGATTCAGCAGCCATTTTGGAACATGAGGAGTAGGGCCTCTTCCAATGTATAGCCGAGCAGAGAGCCGGAAGAAGCCGCATCCCTGTACAGGCCCTAAATGGTGTAACACCAGACTTCTTTTAAATGAGAGAGAAATAAACTACTACCTTTAAAAAGCCACTTTGTTTAGGCATTCATTTAATAAGTATATAGATAACATGCTTTTGAAGAGCAGGAGCAATGTTTATACCATGCCATCCATGGTGGGTGTCCAACAATTTGTGATGATGAGGGCAGAATTAAAAGCAATGAAACAAAGTGGTTTAAATAAAATGTGTAAAGTTCTTTTCACTTAAAGATTCTATTGCTGATACCATTTGATCTATTTCTTTGTCAGTGTAATCAAGGAGGTTTGCATTGTTTAATCAAGACTATCGATCTAGTTAACATAAAAATTTTCACTTTGTTTTGTTTTGAGAAGCAAGAAGGCTGTTTAATTTATGTGTCTTTAAGCTGGCTTCCATGGTACTATGAGGAGTGTCTCTGAATGAGCTCTCTTCAGTGATGGAGAGATTGCGAACTCTTGGGGCCTCGGCACGACTCGGGATGGAAATGGTAGAATAATGTTAGGAAACCCATTCCTCCCAAAGTGAAGTGCAGTAATCAGGAGGGCCATTAAGGAGCTGTAAAGGAGACCATGGGAAGCCAGCACCAGCACAGGCTGGGGAAGCAAATGTTTTGCAACCAATGAAACCAGAAGTGGGCAAGGGACTCAAAATATCTCCCAAAGTGAAACATGTTCTTAGGTAACCCCTTTTGTTTACTTTAGTGAAAAATTGTGAGGTTTTTAAACTCTCGTGTTTCACAACATTGTTAATTCTATAAATCCCAGACCGTATGTGAGGGGTGAAATCAACTGACTACTGGGAAATTGTGCGGCTTCTTAAGTTCCAAAGATATTTCCTTTATTTTTTTCTTTTGCACCTGCCTTGGATAACTTTCTAATTACATTCTATAAGAGCAAGGTCAGGAATGAACTTATAGTAAAAAAAAAAGAAATCCGCCTTGAATATTAGGAGACTGGTGCCCAGAATAGGAAACAAAACCTGATGAAATGAGCCATTTTTTCAGTACAATTTATCTTTAGGCCAATTATGAATAAGATATAGACATAGTTGTGTGCAAACTAGGAAATAGGGCACTACATTCTTCATTTTTATTTGTTTCCTGTGTTTCAAGAGAACTTGTGCCCTTCCACTGTTCATCACTTGGATGGGACTGGGAATTCCACAACAGGTGACCAGCCGGGGCTTTGCTTTGATCCTGACCCAGCCTTACTTTTGCTATCTGTGGGGTTTATTTTATTTTATTTTTAAGAAAGCTCTTTTAAAAAACTTCCATGGGAGCTAAGCAATATACAGTAACTACTAACTGCACCTTTAAATTAAACAAAATGCAATGCAGTTTAATTTCTTGACTGCTTGTGATAAGTCAGTCAGTAGGAAGAGAATGGGTTTGGAGGCAGTTTATTTTCGATTTCATTTTTTTCTGCTTTACTAGTTATGTGGACTCTTTTTAGGCTTTCCAACCCTTCTTTTTTTTTTTCCAGTATTTCTCCAAAGTGAGAAGCAAGGAGGCAGTCAGACAGACCAGGATCCACCTGCCATGCCCACCAGGGGGTGATGCTCTGCCCATCTAGGGCATTGCTCCATTGCAGCCTGACTCATTCTAGTGCCTGAGGTGGAGGCCAAGGAGCCATCCTCAGCATCCGGGCCAACTTTGCTTCAATGGAGCCTTGGCTACAGGAGGGGGAGAGAGAGACAGAGAGGAAGGAGAGGGGGAAGGGTGGAGAAGCAGATGGGCGCTTCTCCTGTGTGCCCTGGCTGGGAATCGAATCGGGGACTTCCACACACCAGACTGACGATCGACCACTGAGCCAACCGTCAGGGGCTCAAACCTTCTTAGTTTTGTTTTCTTCCTCTAGTCTGAAAAACTGGCAGAATGATAATACCTCTCAGGCAGAGATGGATTAAGGTCAATTGAGGCCCTAGGCGCAGAAGAAAATATTGGGCCTCTTAAAAAAAGAGAGAGACAGGGAAAAAAATACATATTAACCATATTTTAAAATAAATAAAAAACATGATGTACTATTAATGTTAAAATTGCACACATGAAACCAAACTTGATGTCATTAGAAAAAAGTGTAAAGTTGGAGTTTTGAGGGACCCCCAGAGTCAGACCCTGGGGCGTGTGCCCACTGTTAAATCAGCCTCTGCTCTTAGGTATTGGGCACTTGGAAGATGCTCAATAATGTTAATTCTCTTTATTCTACCCTTCACCCACCCCTACTGCCCACAGTGTAATTACATTGGACAGCTGTAGCATCAAGTTTGCTCCATGCTCCGTCACCAGTCTCACCTACAATGCATGTGTTACAAATGACCTCTGCACAAGCTGATTTACCTATATTTCTCTGCATTCTTATTTCCTCCATCACAAAATCTGGCCTAACTTTGCACTTTAAAACTTACACACACACACACACACACACACACACACACACACACACACACACACACTCTTTTGGATTGTTTTTCTTTCCTGATAGGCTGGAAGTTCCAAGGATGCTGATTGCGAGCCTCCCTTATGACGTCAGAACAGATTTCTAAATAAGGAAGAAGAATACAAACTCATTTGCGGTTACTAACCTGTCTCTCAGAATACCCTGAAGCAATAGCTCTGAAGGCAGTTTACTGATGGAGGACCTAATTTCCTCCAGAGCCACACAGAGCAGCTATAAATGTCAGCTTACTTTGTAGGAGGACCTTCTTTTCCCTGGCATCTTGCTGAAGCTAATTTGGATTCTCTGTGCTTTGAGGGATATTATGTGACTTTTCTGCTAAAGACTGATTATAAATTCTCCATGCTTTTAACTTGTTTTAAAGAAGGCTCGGGTATTAAAATTCATCTGAAAATCCTGTTTCTAGTCTTAGGGGACAGATATGCTGTTTTTACTTGAAATATGCAGCTTCTCAACTACAAAATAAAGTTTAGAAGCCTCAGCATAAGTTTGGCTTTTCCAGGAAAAAAACACAACAGTTTATTAAAGAAAACTAGTGATAAAAATACTAAGGTCATTTCTTTAGAACTACATATTTGTAAAATAATCTTTACAAGACAGCTGAAAAATATAAATATGGGAATTTATCCACTTTTTCTCTAATTATGAATAGAAAGAAAAATTCAAAAGAATCACTCAAAAAGAAATACAGAGTAATTACTTGTAAATTCATAGAATTAAATTATACTTTGCCTCCTTCCCCTAGGATTACTGATCTAAAAGTAGTAACTATGAATGTGTCCATTTTTCTACAGGGGATTTTATTTTTAAATTGCTCTTTAACACCTTTAACACGAGACATTGATTTATAACCCTAGTGAATACCTTCCTTATGGATGATATAGTCTTGGATTTAGTCACAGGAAGTGATCCTCTTGAGTAGCTCGGAGGATTTAAAAAAATTTTTTTATTGAAAGTCTTTCAGATTTGTTGTTAGATAGAATTAGGGAAAATATTATCATTTTGCTGATAGGGAAATCAAGGCTTAAAGATTTGTTAAAGGTCAAATGGAGTCATTGGCTGAGCATTTTTACTTGTACTTTAGCTCTGCTAATGGACTTAATAAGTTCCTGTACTTTTGGGATCTTTATTAACATAAGGGTTCTGCATTTTGGAACACTAGCAAAAATTTAAAAATCTAGAATGCATATCAAGAGACTTTTTTATCTATATTGCATCACAATTATTTCATTTTATCATTGTCTTTCAATATGACGAAGTCAGAGGGCTTAATTCTATAATCCCATAAATGGCACTCCTTCATATAAGTTGCTTAGACTTTAATATAGGTCTTTAAGTTTCTCCATAGTTTTTGGCACAGGACTATCTTAGAGGTCCCATACTTCTGTTTCCTAAATGCATATGGTACCAAAGTAAATCATATCCCAAGATATGTGTGATTCTAAAATTCATGCAAACTAAATTTATGCAAATCCATGCTTGTGATTTGGCGGTGGTCAGTCCCAGGAAGTAGAACTTTGTATAACTGTCATGTAGGATGTGATTTAAACCTGATGTTTTATGAGAGCAGTGCAGCATGCATGGTAGCATCTCCAGTGACATTTAAAGGTGCAATGGGGATATGAAAAGATGACACTGTGCAGATTCCCATAAACACTAAGCATAATCCATGGTAAACCTGTATGTCTAATATACACAATTTTCTTTCAATCCCTTCCTTTCCTTTTTAATTTGGTAACTTGTATCCTGAAAGAAGAACAGAAAGATTTGGATGACCACTACACAAACCAGGGAGAGTGGTAGGGGAAAATTCCTGATTCCATATAAGGCAACCATGAAACTGACATTTATAAAAACTAAAATGGGTCTGGCATAATGTTACATAAAGAAGCAGATACAAAATTAAATGCACACTGATGGTAACTATGCAAAAAAATTAAAATTGTGCTTATGACTATGCAAAAATGAGAGTATGGGAGATGAAGAGTCTTTGGGAGCAAGGGTGATACTTTTTATTTTGTTGTAAGCTTCTGACAAGGGTTTTGTACTCATACTCATACTCATACTCAACATAGTAACTAGTGTGAAGGGTCTCCAATGGTGTCAGCCCTCTAGTACTAATAGGAAAGGCCCATGGCGGAAGACTGGAGAGTTGCTTTTGAGGGGATACAGAAATCACTAAAAGCTTGGAGAGGCAGAGTTGTGTCTGGTGAACGTCTGAAGTGGTGGCAGAATATCAATCTCAGACCACTCTCTAGATGGGCATGCAGGGAAACTGGACATCTGCAGGTAATGTGGGATAAATTCACTTTACTGAGTAGTTCAGCAGGGACCTCCATCTGAGAAGAAAGGTCAGGCCCTGTAGGGCAGCTGTTAGAGTGACATTTTCACAGCAAAGCTATCCACTCTCATAACAGAGCTGCTCCACAAATGCTGAAGTGACAGACTTTCTGGCTTTGTTTCAGGTATGCAGTTTTTAAATGTGGTGAGCACAGAGATAATTCCAGGCCACAATGGAATAATTTAATTTATCATGCGAAGCACCTCAGATGGGAGGCCTTGAAACATGCAGCAACCCACTGCAATATGTGTTTTTTTTACAACTTTTTTTTTTTAAATTTATGAGAGGCAGAGAGGCAGAGAGACAGACTCCTGCATGTGCCCCAACCGTGATCCACCCAGCAAGCCCACTACAGGGTGGTGCTCTGCCCATTTGGGGCCACTGCTGCATTGCTTGGGCAACCGAGCAATTTTTTAGGGACCTGAGGCCAAGGCCATGGAGCCATCCTCAGTGCTCAGGGTCAACTTGCTCAAACCATTTGAGCCATGGCTGTGGGAGGGAAAGAGAGAGAGGAAGAAAGAGAAAGAGAAAAGAGGGAGGAGTGGAGAAGCAGATGGGCGCTTCTCCTGTGTGCTTTGACTGGGAATCGAATCTGGGACTTCCACATGCTGGGCTGATGCTCTACCACTGAGCCAACTGGCCAAGGCCTGCAATATGTGCCTTTACAGCTTTCTTTCTGGTCCCCTGGCCCTGCAATTCAGTACAGTGCGGTGTCGCAGCGGCCTCAGTGGTGGGCAGGTACCAAGGACGGGGCACTTCCTCTTTCTGGAGGCTCTCTTTGGGGCATGTATATTTATGGCCATGCATTCACACAGTCTCTCTCTCTTTTTATTTTTTCATTTTTTGGAAGGTTTACCTCTTGGTCTCCATCAGTTATACTGTCTTCTCCTAACAACTTGGGTCACAGAGTTGATTCCTCTGTAGGTTCACTTTGATGAATGAGGCTGCAAGGGAATGTTTTCACACTTAGGGACATTCAGGTAAAGGACTTCAGATACTTGTCTTAACTCCCTTTTTTTTTGTATGTCTAGGAAATAAAAATGTAATGTCTTCACCGAAATCTAACTGATTCTTTATACCAGATATTTGAATACTCTGAAACAGTACTTCTCAAACTGGTGTATAGGAATCCCTTGGAAGACTTGTTAAAAAAGATTCCAGGGCCCTAACTCCCAGGAATTCTGATTCAGGCTGAGGCCCAGAGTGTGAATTTCTAACGGTCTCCAAATGGTGCATGTGCTGCTGGCCCATGAACCTTTCAGTAAGTAGCCAGGCTCCAAAAACGTCTTTGGTCATTGTGTGCAAAGCCCAGTCCCATCCAGCGAACGCACTGAACACGAGGAAGACCTGGGGACTCTCTCAGCACCAGGGCTAGGGAAGCAGGCCCCTTTCAGAGTCCCGGTGCTCCCTGGGAGACTCCTCCTCGGCACTGACCCCCTTCTGTCCATTGACTGAAGGTCTGCACTGTTCTGTGGGTTTCTTATGGGCCAGGGTTGTGTTTATATAGCTCTGTGTCCCAGCACCTGGCAAACATCTAGCAAGAAGTTTTTGTAAAATGAGAACTTCCATTTTGTAAAATGAAACAGCCATCTCCTGAGCTGATTGTGCCTGCTTTCCCTCGCCCGCCACTGGGAAAAAGCACCTTGGGAACAGGTAGAATCAAGCACCCCCTTTTTCTTAGAACAACAATAGTTACAAACACACTAAATGTAATTATACATTTCCCCCCACAACCAAGCCCCAGAAGATACAAAGCAAATGGTTTACAAATCAAATTTCTATAAGCAATAGATTCTAAGATATTTTGATGTTTCTTCATTTGCTCCATCTTGTTTTCAGGAACAGACTTTATTCCTGTCTTTTTGCTTTTCATTTACCCCCATATTTATAGGGTTTAAGAAGTCTGACCATTTACAGAGCCAAGGGGGACTTACTTGGTCTTTCTCTCTCTCCCCTTTTAGCATTTTGACTCTCAAAGGGGAAAACCTCAATCAGGACTATGAGGAGGCCTCTTTCTTGCAAAGCTATATACTCTTCTGCTTATAGGGGATGTATCAGAAGACATGTGACATATGATATACATATGCACATACTCAGGGAAAACACAAAAGGGAAGTGGAGTCTAACCAGGTGGTGGTGCAGTGGATAGAGCGTTGGCCTGGGACGTGGAGGACCCAGGTTCAAAACCCCAAGGTCAGCTGGCTTGAGTGTGGGCTCATCTGGTTTGAGCACAGCTCACCAGCTTGAGCCCAAGGTCACTGGCTTGAGCAAGGGGTCACTCAGTCTGCTGTAGCCTGCTGGTCAAAGCACATATGAGAAAGCAATCAATGAACAACTAAGGTGCCGCAACAAAGAATTGATGTTTCTCATCTTTCTCCCTTCTTGTCTGTCTGTCCCTCTCTCTCTGTCTCTGTTAAAAAAAAAAAGGGAAAAGGAGCAGTACACACTTGGGGTGCTTCAAATTGTTCAGCATGAATGGGGCATGGAGGTGAGGTGGCACTGGATGAGGATAAGAGGACATGAGGGGCTAAATCATGCATGTGTTGGGCGCCTCACTCAGGCATTTGCATTTTACTGGGGAGACAGAAGCGTCAGCTCTTTCCAGATCTTGGGTGCTTCCCACTCGTGGGCTGGTGAGAAGCCAAGGAGTGCTGGGGTCCATGCAGCATGTCTTACATGGCTACTGTGGTTCATAAACCCATAAGGGTATGATTTTAATCAAGTTCTTTGGACTTTGGATGCAAGGGTAAGTTTTCTCATTCATTCAGTGAAAAACAAATTGATTCTTTTTTTAAAATAAAAAGTTTTCAAGGTTTGATATCTTTAGCTTAAAAATTTAAGACTAACTCAACCTGTTTGTGAGCTTCAATTTGTTTTATACTGTACTAAATAATTTGATTTTAAAAAAATCAACCTATATATCATCACTCATTTTATCTTTTTTCAGAAATTACCTCTGTAGTTCACAAAAGTCAGAGCAGCAATTTCTGGGGCACACTTAATATTTAATGATAGAAGCTGAGAGTAGAAGGTTAATAACTGGACAACCTTTGTCTACAAGAAAACTACTTTCAACCTTAGTATTTCTCTACAATAAGAATTCATTAATCATTCAAAAATTATACAAATGAGGTCATTTTGTTGGAAAAAAATGATGAATGAGTGTTTTTTTCTATTCAGAACATCCAGCACAAAGCCAAGATGGTACATTGTCTCACCATTCCTTTATGAGTCACTTATTCATATATTTCAAGAATGACATCATTTGGCACAAAGAATACTATGATGAGGAATAAATAATAATTATACTGAATGATCATTTCTGTGTGCATGTGTTTTTCCTAGATCACAAGATAGGAAAGAAGTGGTTGGTACTCCCTCTGACTAGGGGTAGACAATGTGAAAAATTAATGACTAAAAATGGAAATGACAGAATTATAGAGTTGTTTTGAAGAAAGGGAAGGAAGCAATGGAGCATTAAATAAGAAAAAAAAAAGCAGGTTTGCAAGACCTGCGCTTCTGTCAAACCTCATATATGCAGTGTCAGAATAAAAGACACATTCCAGGGCGGGGATCAGGGTGAGTGGAGCAGAAAGGATAAGACACGTACTGCAAAGTCTGGGTGGGAGAGAAATAAAAGCACAACCACAAAGATGACAAGGTCAGGGCAGTGACAGAGCACAGGTTCAAAGTCATAATAAGGGGGAAGGGAAGTTTACTCTATAAACTCTCTCTGCTATTTAAGTATTAAAATAAAAAAAAAATTTGCATGGTCTGTCTGTTCCTTTGTCATTTTTATTTGTCGAATTTTGAATTTGTAAGAAATCATTTCAGTATAAATATTCCCACCCACAACTGATTTTCAAAGCCCTTATGACAAGTAGACACTGATCCAGTCAGTAATCAGGGAGTTCTCCTGCAGGGTTCATTAGACAGACGTGCTCACAGCTCACTTCCGAATGGGTGAACTTGGAAACTAGAGGCTGAACTGTGAACGGGGTTCACAGTCCCCACAGCCCGTTGTGGGTTGCGGGTGTGTGTGTGTGTATATGTGTGTGTGTGTGTGTTTGTGTGTGTGTGTGAGTGTGATGATATACCAATCAGAGTGGAGAAAAACTGCTTCAATAAGGAGGAAACACTTTGCTAATCTCATTAGAAGTATTTAAGGAGATTCAAATCCCACTTTTAACATTTTTAATATCTGTAACCTTGATATATACTGAGAAGTGTGACAAAGTTAGTGAGAACCACTTTATGAAGAATTGGGAAGCATCTTATATAAACATCCTTCCATAAAAATCTAACAGACAAAGGTAACAGATGCAGCTGTGCACTTGAAATACACACTTCTCTCAAGTGGTTTTTCTGGCTTGACTGATGTGTTTACCAGCAAGAGGGAGTTCAGAAGGAAGGATAAAAAACAGCTTAATTTAGGAAGGCAGTTATGGGGGTAGATGACCGGACCTAAGACTAGAGGCTGCTGAAGACCCAAGTTTTAATATTTCCAGTGATACAAAATAAATTAGTGATACAGTCAAGCAACTTCCCTACTTTGACATTCATTTACCTTATTTCAACTGAACTAAAACCAATACAATTAAACTTCTTAGTAGCTGCACGCTTTAATGAAAGAAAGCTCGCATACTCACCTAGGGACTGGCTTGCTCTCTAAGGGGTGGATCTCAAGCACAGACCAGACCCCTCTATGCAAAATGGCTGGGAATGTTCTCACAGAGCACAATCTGCAAACCTCTGACTAGATTATCTGCTGAAGTTCCTTTCAGTGTCAATGTCTATAGTTGTCAGATTGCTCAGATTAACCTACTTAAAACAACAACAAAAACACGACCCTTCCAAAAAACAAACAAACAAAAAACAACCCACCAGTGAAAGCACAGCAAACCTTCCACATTGAAAGGCTTCTTTCCAAGTTTTATTCCAAATGGCTGAGTCTACTTTTGTTTTTTTTAAGTATTATTGTCTCTGTTATTTTCATATATCACATCACTTTTACACCCAGCATGTCAGCTCATGTCATTTCAATTTTGCATTCCTTTTCTCAGGGTCTAAACATACTGCCAGCAATTCTCCCGTTAGATTAAAAAGGAGAAAAAAAGAGCTATTCAAAGATTACTTAACACATATACTTTTCCAATGTGAAAATCCAGTTTTTCTTTTATACCACATGTAATGAACATAGGTATTTCCGGTATTTGTTGAACTTGATGTGGTAACTCAAGGTCTCTCTTGATGATTATAGTTATTAACTGAACCTGTGATTTGCATTCCTGTTTGGGAAGTTGGGAAGGGGGGCCTGGCGAAGGAAAGCCAGGTGCTCACTGCTCAACAATGCTGGCCCCTTGTGTGCTCACTGAGATGCCGGGTTAGCTGGGGTAGATGGTGGTAAAAGTCCTGAATAGGTGAAAATATCAGCAATACCTCCTGCTTACAAATATCTTCTCTATTCATTTTATCAAATGAGGGTTTTTTACATTATGGGTAACAGGTTCCCTTTTGAGATACTTAAACTTCCTAGAGGGTCTTAAGGCCACCTAGCAATTATACCTTAATGTTTATGATTTTTTTATTATTTTTTTATTTTTCTGAAGCTGGAAACGGGGAGAGACAGTCAGACAGACTCCGCATGCGCCCGGCACGCCCACCAGGGGGCGACGCTCTGCCCACCAGGGGGCGATGCTCTGTCCCTCCAGGGCGTCGCTCTGTCGTGACCAGAGCCACTCTAGTAGCACCTGGGGCAGAGGCCAAGGAGCTATCCCCAGCGCCCGGGAATCTTTGCTCCAATGGAGCCTTGGCTGTGGGAGGGGAAGAGAGAGACAGAGAGGAAGGAGAGGGGGAGGGGTGGAGAAGCAGATGGGCGCTTCTCCTGTGTGCCCTGGCCGGGAATCAAACCCGGGACTTCTGTACGCCAGGCCGACGCTCTACCACTGAGCCAACCAGCCAGGGCTTAATGTCTATGATTTTAATCAGATCAACAAGTAGCCTCCTGGGGGGAGGGTGTAAAGCAGGAAGGAAACAGAAGGGAAGGACACAGGCCCACCTGGGCCAGGTCAACATTCTACTCTATTTAGATCCTAGAGTTTCAAGAGTATACTATAGGTCTCAAACTGGAATTCCTGGACTGTATACAAACCAGACTCTGTTGTTTGACTTCACACTGTTAAAAAACTTTTAAATTGATCATAAACATTTAAAAAGCAGGAGATTAAATCCTTCTCTTGAAAAACTAGTATTTGGAATGATACAGAGCTCATTTCTATAAAGAGAGCAGCTAAAGGGTGCTGGGGGGGCATTAGTCATTGTCCCCGTTTACTCCCTATTTTTCTTACGGACAATTCCCCTCATTTCTGTATGGGTTTGATCCAAGGGGCCATTTGTATCTATGACCTCAGAATAGATTTTACTGTCTAGAATTATTACAACTAAATCTTGAAGAAGTCCAAGAGGATTCTACAGCTAATAAACCCAAGAGTTTTACCATCAACACCTACCACCTACCCACCCTAATACCTCCATTTATAAAGCACTATGTGCCATGCATATTGCTAAGCATTTATAAACAGGAATTTATTTAACCCTCCCAACTACTTTATGAAGTAGAAAGTATTTCCCCCACTTTGCAGGAGAGCAGCCTGGGGTTCAAGGAGGCTGGTTAATTTTTCTAAGTAATACAGCTACTATGTGGCCCTAACCCGTTTTCATTCAAATTCTTGACTGTGAAGGCCTCACTTGTACAGCCTCGTTATGTTCACAATGTCAGGCATGTGGAGTAACAGAAGAGCCAGAACTCCCCAAAATGTACTGCACTAGAGTATCTGACAGTGTCCTGCAGAAGCATGCAGATGCATAACAGTAAAGCAGTTGGAATAAACAAAGTGAAACGTTATGATGCAACAACTGTTTCCAACTCATCGTTCAGGAAGCTTGAGTTGATGGTAGACAGAGGATAAGGCAAAAAAGCAAAGGCCCTGAATTCTAGCTTTGGCTCTTACCAAAGGAGGCTAAGCTGGACACAGGCACTCCAGAGGGCCACTCCCATTTGAACATTACAACAGACATCTGAGCCAGATGGTAGTATGTCATTTTACAGATTAAGAAAGACACTCAGAAATCCTAAATTGTTCATTCCAAGGTCTTCTGCTTAGTAAATGGCAAAGCCAAGACTAGAAACTAGGATGATGACCTTCTATTCAGCTCTTTCTTGCCTGCCTCTGTGTCATTCTATTACGAGTGACCCCTCTACATTTTCTGGCCTCCCACCTGCAGACCCCAGTCTGAAATTAAGATATTAGTTCTGGCCTTTCTGTTTTTCCTACAGTCAGGTGATACTTAGGAGAATCACTTCCCTAAATTGAAGTGGGGAAAATGTGAAATAAGTTACTGTGATCCCCCCCACCCAAATTACCAGTCACGCAGAGTTATTTTTATACTACTCAACACAAAGAAGGACTATTTAGGAATATAACACAGGTGATCATGTTTTATTCCAGTAATTTTTCAATTTAGCCAAGTGGAAAACTTTCTCCCTTCCTTTTTCAATATTTATTGATGATAAATAGCTTCACAGACAAGACGGCATTGATTGGACTCCAGGAGTAGATCTTTGTTTACTCCAATGCTGATTTTAGAGAGACAGCACATTTGAATAGCTTCAGTCTCTCAAATACATAGGCTTATTTTCACGGAATCACTTCTCATCTATCAGTCTTTCCTGAGGAAAATGCTAATAAGCTTATGTCGGCTGTGAGTGCAATCTAGTCAGCAACCAATGCAAAAGGTCTGTGGCCCTTTCAGCGACTCAGAGTAGACTGATTGAGAATCTCCAGGTTGTCTCTTTTCTGCACCTTTACACATGGTTCCTGTTCCTGGTGACTAGGTACAGAGTACCAAGGAGGGATCCAGGGAGTGTTACATATCACACCAAGAGATGGGTGTCATCTGACACTCATGCTTTATAATTCTTAGAGGTAAATGGCATCTAAACTATATTTAGATTAAGCACCGCGTTGACATGGCAAAGAAAGCACTGTCTATGGTACTGAATACAACAAAGCATGAAACCTATCACCTCACCTCTTTTACTACTTAGACGTCTGAGACTCGGTCAGCACCTCAGGTGGAGGTAGAACCACATTATCTGTTCATACCAGAAGGAAGCTAGGTAGCTTTTCCCACGAATCTGTTTTCTTCATTATTCCATTTTTATTTCTCGTTGACCTGCATTTTCCTCTTTAGGTTCCATTCCCACAAGTACCACTAGGACAGAATTGCAATCCTACTCAAACGCTTCGTTGTTATTGGAAACACAAGGGGACATCTCTAGTTTGTCTCTTTTCTTCTTTCTTTGGAGAAAGGCCAGAGAAATTCTAGTTTCCACTGTTTTCTGCATAGGCTTCTCCTACAACTTTAAGAGGACAGTCTCAGAGAGGTTTTAGACTAAGAAAAGTGTGTGTTGTCTCTCTCCATGGTGCTTGTCCTGCTTGGCGGAGGCCTCTCTAAGGAGGCTGTGCAGGGAAGGGAAGAACATGTGACTGTCAACAATAACCTTTCAGCGGTAAATTTGTACACATTTGCTACAAATGACATTTCTCTCTTGGCAAAGCCATAGGCGTTAAAAGGGATATAAATAGTAAGAAATGTGTGTGGAATAGGTTATCCCTGTAAGGGTTCAATAAATAAATATTGGCTGATTATAATAACTCCTAGTAGATTGTTATTTGAAATAATTAGAGCACTGAAGCAAAATAGCTTTTTAAGATACACATGTGGGATAAGCAGTGACAGGCAATAGTACAGAAGCTGTGTGGAATGATAGCGTATTGGACTGGATGTGACGAGGGAGGCTGGCTTCCACCTCTCTCTCTGCACTGTATTTGGAGACAGGGCCAGTAAGGAGGAGATAAAGGTTAATAAGGCCATAAGGGTGGGGCCCCAATAAAAATAGAAAGAAACACCAGAGCTCTCTCTCTGCTGTGTGAGGATATAGACAGAAGCCAGCCATCAATAAGCCAAGAAGGAGGCTCTCACCAGAACCCCTCAAGATGGACCATCTTGATCTTGGACTTCATAGCCTCCAGAACCAGGAGAAATAAATGTCTGTTACTGAAGCCACCCAGTCTCTGGTGGTTTTGGTTTTTTTTTTAATGGCAGGTGAAGTGGATGAATTCAGGTGGTAATGACTGGCTAATTAAAATGACCTAATGGTCATGGTTTACAGTTTACAGAGCACTGTTACAAATTTTATCTCAGAGAAACTCTAGAAGGTAGAAAGAGCAAAGTATTATTTTTCATATAAGAAAGTATACCTTAGACAGGTTCAAGATCACAAGGTTACCAAGTGGAATTCAGTCAGACCGGAAACCTGGGTCTTTAAAGTCACTATTGGTTGCAAATAGTTGTGGTCTTCTTGTTTTCAGCATTATTATATTGGATGTCTATGAATTCTAGGTTTTAGGTTTCCAGATAATGCCTAGTTAAACAATGTCAAATTTATCACAAGGCATCTATCTATCTATCTATCTATCTATCTATCTATCTATCTATCTATCTATCTCCACACATTTTTTCTCTTTAGAACTGCGATAATTATCTCCCTTGACCCAGTGGTCCTCAAAGTGTGGTCCAGCAGTGGGAGCTGAGGACTTAGAAATGTGAATTCTTGGGTCTCAGCCCAGACTTAGAGAATTGGGAACTCGGAGCATAAGGTCAAGCACTCTGTTCTAACAAACCATCTAGGGCATTCTGAGGCTGCTAGTGTTTGAGAATCACTTGCTTGTTCACCTGCGAACTGGCTGGCATTTGACATATTGCACCAAAGATGCGCATCTGCAACCCGAGTCCTACAACCAGCTAGATCCATACCATACTGCCACACTGACTTTTGAAATGCTTGAACCTGTAAGAACATCCTTCATATAATCATAATCCTTTATAATTTTGTGTTGGCATTTGTTACCTCTTTTTAGTCTACCTGGAATTTGAAAACATTTTCAAAAAATAAAAAAAAACTATTTAGGCCTGGCATACCATAAACCTTGAATTAAGTTAACCCTAATTAAAAACATTAATTTAAAATATAATGAATTTATTATTTATTCAAAATGTTTAATGTTTTTAATCCCTTACTCAAGGTATCTGGTCACTTACTTTTGCACTTACAGCCCTGAAATCTTGGTAACTTCCAAAGGAAGTTCATCTGTACAGGAAAGCTACTCCTTAACAAGATCCACCCCCTCCAGTCAGGAGAGAAAATTTAATAAATAATAAAAATGATTCAAAAATATATATTTAAATTTTTCCTTTTAATGTTCATTCTAGAAAGCCAAACATAAAGTTCATTAATTATATGTTATAATTTATATATAATAACTATATTTATGTATGTAATTATAATAAAAAGTATACATATTTTATGTCAAGTGTCTGGATTCACAGGAAGTAAGATTTTAATTCAATATGTTTCCCTTGATTACCTTCCAAGGCATGGACTTTAAAAGCTCTAGGGGCCTGACCAGGAGGTGGCACAGTGAATAGAGCATCGGACTGGGATGCGGAGGACCCAGGTTAGAGACCCCGAGGAAGCCAGCTTGAGCGCGGGCTCATCTGGTTTGAGCAAAAGCTCACCAGCTTCAACCCAAGGTTGCTGGCTCAAGCAAGGAGTTACTCAGTCTGCTGAAGACCCGCGGTCAAGGCACATATGAGAAAGCAATCAATGAACAACTAAGGTGTTGCAATGAGCAACAAAAAACTAATGATTGATGCTTCTCATCTCCCCCTTCCTGTCTGTCCATCCTTGTCTATCCCTCTCTCTGACTCTCTTTCTGTCTCTGTAAAAAAAAAAAAAAAAAAAAGCTCTAGGGATTTCTGGTGGAAAATATGGACTGTGATGCCAATGTGATTCATTCATATTTTAAATGACTTTGTGTGTGTGTGTGTGTGATTACATATTATATAAAACCTATTATTTTAAGACATCAACATTAATCTAAGAATTTTCTGTAATGTTTTATATGCATCCCAAGAAACTTTACCTAAAAATTTCATGAAGAAAGAAGCACAATATTACCATAAAACTTTAGACATTTCCAAAAGTAATTTTGGAAATAATCTGCCACCCTCTTGAATGCTTGAATGAGGGCAGCCAGGGAGAACAAAACGCACATACTCTGTGTTGCTTCTGTTATTAATTGTCCTATATAAGCAAAATTGTGGGCTTTCTGTGCAAGTACAAGACTTGCAAATCACGCAACTGATGAAATGGCATAGAGCTCGCACAGCATTTGTGGAGCAACAGCTTCTGAATGACAGATTTAATAGATTAATAGACTTCTGCTCATCACAGCCTCCAACTATTTTATCTTCTTTAGATTTTCTTTTGGTACCATTGACTGAAAAAACTATTGCAATTACATGAAGATTGACAAGCACAGCACTATGCTTCTAAAAATATATAGGAAGAATAAACTGAACATAATAAATATTCCTTTCCAAATAGTGTGTGTGTGTGTATATAATATAAATATATTTATCAAATAATTTATATAATATTTATGAGTTGATGCAATATTAACATGTATTTTACACACACACCTTTAATGTTGTTCTCTTAAACTCAGGAAGAATTTTTTGTAGTATTATAAAGACTAATTAAAATATTTTCACAAATATTTTACTTACAGGTATTCATAATGTCATTGTTCTGACCTAGGATTTATTTACTCACAACATCAACACTACATACACCACCCCCCAAAAGGAAGAACTACTCTTATAGCCAACAGCAAACACCAATGCCAAGTCATATTCATAATTACTCATCTTTTGAACCATGTTTGACATGAATGGTTCAGCAAAGCTGGGTCACTGCTAATTGGTGCCAACTGGTAGCAACTGGTACCAGGGCACTGGAGGAAATGTGATAACTACAGAGGCAAACAATAACAGGGCAAAAAAACAAAACAAAACAAAGTCTCCCTCATTTGATCCAGGTGTGAAAGCCTTATTTTCTGAGAAGAAGTACAGTAGGTTCTCTCTTTAATTTAAAAAGAGATTCCTTAACAGTTAATAAAATAAATGTGTTTAGGCACAAGAACATGTTTTATAAAAGGTACCACCAGATAAAAAGAACCACGACTCTCTTGGGTTTTCTACTCCAAAGATCTCAATGTGTAATTTTACAGTTTTCAGAATCCCCAAATTCAGTTAAAACAAGAAGAAGCTTTCGGAAAAAAAGAAGAAAAGAAAGGCTGCTTTGGGGGAGGATGAAACTAAAGAAGTAAAAAAAGAGTAAGAATTTACCTTCTACATGATTAAGAAAGAAATTAACCTTTTGTTTTAATAGGGAAAGTATAGGCATGTGTATTCTCCTAATATACTGAATTGCATTTCACTAGTTCATTCACCAAGTGGGTCCAGTCCTTTGACAGGAATGCTAGGCTACAGGCAGGGTCTGTGGGAGATGGAGATTGCATGCCGCAAGTAATGATTCCAGCACAATTAAAATGAGAGCTAAACAGCTCAGTGGCACGCTTGGGTTCCAGCCTCACTTACCATATTAACTAAACTGACAATTTGGCACTAAGTAGACATTTAGGGCCAAACACTCTCCATCCTTCTGTCTTACTCAAGAGCCAGAGAGTGAAGATAAGGCAAGAAGAACACGGAGGGATTTTAAAGGAACCCTGTAAAAGCGATATACTCTGTCCCTCGCATGGAGATGCTTTGTTTGGCTAGTTTTTCCTAGAAAATCACTTCAGTTACCTCAATCATTCCATGCCTTACAAGCAGGCCTCCGAGTCAGCTGCTTCTGGTAGCTATTTTCTGGTGGTCACTTCTCTCTCTCTCTCTTTTTTTCCCCAGAAAGATACACAATTGCTCCTTTAATGCCATCACCATGATGCAGAACAAACTGCACAATTAGGAAATTGTCCAAATTCAACTTGCCTTCCTGTAGCCTGCTTTCTTTCTCACCTCTTCATCTGCTCACATCCCTTTGAGTCATCTCTTTATGTCCACCTGAGTTTACGTCACCCTCAGAAGCAGCGACACTTATACAGTAAATGAATGTGCAGTTAGCTTGTCTGCCCAATAACTAACAAAGATGTTAAGGACTAATGCCAGTTCAGTGGCCTGAACTGGATACTGTCCATTACCTGGTGTGTCACTGTTTATGGCCTATTAAGCAGTTTTCATTTTACCACATGGGCCCGTATAAAACCCAAGCCAGATGCTTCTCAAATTATAGGCAGTATTGCAGAATATTAAACAGTTTATCTTTGTTTTTTAAGCATCATCTCCAAATCTACTGAAGACTAGCCAAGAAACTAAATTGGGCAATATATATATTTTAAACTTCTCAGTTTTTTAAGTCCTTTTATCTCCCTTTTCCTAAATCATAGTCATTATTTTACACTAATGGGAGTGTTTCTCATTTTCAAAATAATATACTTTCTGGCTCTTATTTAAATTTGTTTTTCTAACCAAATTATCATTATTGTTTTGGTTCCCTTTTCAACGGAAACTTTTAATTTTCCAAATGTTTTTTTTAAATCTGGTTTTGCTTTTTCATCATTCTTACATCCAGAACATACATACTGACATGCAATATCAGTAGATCAGAGGCTTAGTTGCTCTCCAAATCTGTCTTGGTATGCAGGCCTCCATTAGACAGGCCTCTGTCAGGGCGGGGCTGACTGCTCAAAGGGCTTCAGTTGTCAAAAATCCACCGTGCAACAGTAGAAAATGTATGGAAGCATTCACTTACCTGCTTTTGATCAACAATTATTTCGAGGTCTTCATCACTGCTTAGTTTTCCATATCCTTTTTCTTTACTTTTCTTGTGAAAGAATAATTTTAAACGATCATTTAGTTTCTCTCCATGAAAAATCTTAATTCCCACTTAATACTTTTAAAAGATAAAGTTTACTTAGCCTTGTTCACTAGTCATAACATATCATTCTGTATGTCAGTCTCTTATGGACAACAGCAATTTTTTTTATTGTTAAGCTGTTGGTTTATATTTATTCATTAAGTATTTTTTGTTCAGCTTCTTTCATACAAATTATGCTTTTAATCTTCTCTGAATATTGTTATGCTTCTCTTTTCCATTCCATAGTTTTTGAAGAGATTTTTTTAATACTTTAATATAAGTAATTCCTTCAAGAGACTCAGCACAACTTTGCTTAAAGATTGAAACTGCATTTGGTAATAGTCTGCTTAAGATGTCAACTATTAAATATTTTACTTTAATAATACATATTTTTGAGAATGACAATTATTATGCAACTCAGATAACAAATTAAAAATATGATACATTTGCTTATAAATCATATAAAAACTAACATTATAAAAATAACTCAAATAATTTTGAAATGATAAATAAAATAACTTTCAAAATCAGTTAGTTTGAAGAGATAGAAGAGTACAGATCATCTTTAAAAATGACTTTATTGGTATTTTGTCATCTTTCCTCCCAATGACCATTCCACACCTACCTATCCCACAGAAAGAATTCTAACATTAGAGAAGGACATAGATCATGACAACCATTTTATTGTTGTGCTTATAGGAGTAAGATAATTTATCTGAGTTTTATTTTTCCTTCTCCCAAAGCACTGTCTGATGGAAATGCCAGAAATCACATGTTTCTTCATAATTTCAGGAATCAAAGTGCCCATCTCTGTAGAGGTCCAGCTACAAAAGGGGGACCCCCTCACCACTCACTACACAGTTAGCTTTAGTTCAAGGTTATTATTTTTTAAAAACAGTCTTTTCTAGTAGCTATTGGCTATATCAACTAGAACTAAAGAAATTAAAAATGTTTCTTATGTTTGTACCTACTGGGCCAAATTAGAATCTCCATCTCATTGGGGGGAAATAATTATATTCTTACAGTAACATGATTTAAATCTGTTTACACTGTGGGACATGATTCCTGTTTTTTCCCCTATGGCATTTCAAAACCAGATTTCCACATTTCCTCCCCAATAAAGATATCTATTATTTTAGTGGGGTTTTTTCCTGTAATGAAGAGATTTCTGAATCTTCAAGTACCAGGATACATAAATAAAGTCTCATTCATATATTAATGAATTTAGCCGCTTCAGAACAGATGGCTACAGTATTTCACTCTATCGTTATTCTTGTCCTCATTTGAGGTTCCATTTCAGGATTAATGGAAAACAAAAAGAACAAGACAGTTTCAATCAAGCCAACTTTCTTTCTATCACTTGGCTTTTGTATCCTTTTAGTCCACTGGTTGCCATAGGATATTGTCCAGAGACCTTCTAATGCAAAACATTTAGAAAGCTTTCTCAAATATTGATCTGTATACGTACCAAGTAGCTCATTTGCATGACCCGATTTCTGGGCAAAAGGACATTAAGTAGAGATGAAATGTGGGTCCTTCCTTCCATTTCACTGTCAGACATCCCAGAACTCTTTGCACCAGTGGCAGTGGCTTCATTGCTAGAACTTGCTGACCAGAGACCCACGGGTCTTGCCCAGCAATAGTATTTATAATGTGTGACAATTAACCGAAGTATCCCTGAATCACTGTCTTGACTTTGTAAACATTGTAAAAATTTAGGCTAGCACAAAAATATATTAAAACAAAAATTTCTCCTTTTCTAATTTTTATCTGAGCACTTTTATATTACTTGACTGCTATTCTTGTTGAATGCTTTAAAAAATCACGTATTAATTATATACATTTTTATATTCATACCACACATATGAACTACTCAGCCTCATAAAAACTGTTTTCTCTTTTCAATGCCCCACCCCAGACTTTCTTGTGATTAGCAAATCGCTGCTAATTGGTATAATAATGCCAGTATTCATAGAACATAATGCAAGGTGGCAATTTCTGCCAGTACCAACTTCCTCTTTTTCAACTTAATCTCGACTCCTTATCTGATATAGTAAATTTTCCTGGGAAGAGACTAGGTCAGGGAAGGAGATTATAGCTTCAACGACTTTAAGTAGAAGTTGGCATTTTCGGAGAGTGGGAGGTGGAATTTAGAGCTCTAATTCTGTACTTAAACTCCTAGTCCCCAAACAGCACACGCTGTACACAGTCAGAATTCTTACAGTTTTCCTCTGGAGTTAAGCAATATTTTCTAGTTCACCCCATAACCCTAGAGGGATTAAACCTTTTCTAAGCCATAATGGTTATTTGCTCACTTACTGCTTATTTCTAGTGCGAGCATAATCCTCTTTCAAGCACTCAGCTCTCACTTTGACTGCTCAGATCAGCCAGCCCAGGCAGGGATCTTCAGCTCTCCTCCCTCTTCCCTGCCGGGCATCCCTGTCTTCTATTTATGCACTTTTGTTAAGCACAAAAAAGGAACTTCATAACTTCTACGTGGTCTTTCCCACTAGCCAAAGGACTGAACTAGAAGGAGAAAGGAAGCTAACCTCCCCATTGCCCAACGGTGAGGAGGCAGGGCTTCTGTGGGAGGAGAATCCAGAGGGCAATCACTTCCTGTGCTCCTCCCCCTCCCCTGGCAGACACCGGAGCTGAGCATTTCCACTGAGGCAGAGAGGGCGGGCCCCTTTCCACTTGGTCATCACCGTGCTGCCTGCTTCTAGCTGATTTGATTCACTGCTCACCTAAATTCAGTTGAGGAGGGAGCATCAGCGCAGTGGAGCTGAAACGGTGACCACTTTGAGGTGGAAAAGTGAAGAAAGAAACAAAGGAAATAGTCATCATTGGCCAACAGTGCCACACTCCCTGTAAGGAGCTTCAGCTGAAGATAAGTGTCCTATCTCTGAAACCCCCAACACAGGAACACAGGATTTCCCCACAGCACTCTGAATCCTTTTGAGTAACTGGAAGGAGGACCATCTAGTTCTTCCTTAGTGCTAGTACCTTTTTAATGCCACTGAATCAGATATGTACTCTTCTTAAGACCATGGAGTCTAACTGCTAACCTTTCCTCTCTGCAGACACTCCACCATCTCTCCTTAACTCAATTCACCTCTTGCTTCCCACCCCTTCATTCTCTCCTTCACAAAAGCAAAACAGAAAGGTAGGTTTAGTCACTCGAATTAAATAAATCATAAAACTTGGAAACTGTAGAGGAAGACAATGTATGATTGCAGATATAAACTAATTATATAAGAAAATTTTGCAACAACAAAATCTGATGGGCTAGAGACCTGAAGAACAAAGCACCCATGTTCAATTTTAGAATAAGATTTTATTAAAAGGTAACTATTAATTGCAAGATACTGCTTGCATCTGGGTTGAATTAGAAGGATTCTTCATATTCATTAGGAATGAAGTATATGAAGGAAATTTTGAAAGGAAAAAGGAACACATAATTTAGTGAATTGGACAAATTAGCCTCATTTGCAATTTTTGCCTAACTATAGATGTCAAAATCATTGTCAAGGTTAAGGATTACGTGTAAATATTAAACAATTTTTTTACTATAATTTATTCAATACTGCAATGAATGATAAATAGTAGACCTAGATTTATTAAAGCAAATGTTACCTGGAGACTATACAGACAAGAGTCCAGAGGCCTTCTCCCTATTCTCCTCCTCCCGGCTGCCAGTGCTCAGTTCCTTCTTCTCATTTCCCCATCTCCAATCCCTTCTCTCTGCTACCTTCTTCCCTGCAGGCTGCAGAGTTGTTTAGTTCCCACTGTTCTAAAAGGTGACTTCCTCACATCTTGCTTTCCCCTAAAGCAGTGATTTTCAACCTTTTTCATCTCATGGCACACATAAGCTATTTACTAAAATTCTGCAGCACACCAAAATATATATATGCCAATCTGACCAAAAAAATGGTATAATTTTGATTCATTTACACTGGATAGCTATTGTTGTGTTGAATGTTGTCATTTTTTATTTGATTATGTAAGGAAAAAGAGGTCAGTGTCCCTGACTAAATAGTTAGGTGTTGCACATTTTAAAACTTCTTGTAGATACCAGTTGAAAATCGCTGCCCTAAATGGCACTTATTTAACCCTTTGAGTAGTGAGTTTTTTCCATGCTCACTGACCCCTGGGAATGAGTTTTTTTTTAAGAAAATGAAATTAGCTCCAGTTACAGTTTTATTAACTTAAAATCATGTTTGTTTGATAATCAATCTATAGAAACAAGAAGAACATACATTTGCCTTTTTTAAATGTTGCCTCACACTTTTTTTTTATTATTATTTTTTATTTTTCCGAAGTTGGAAATGCGGAGGCATTCAGACAGACTCCCGCATGTGCCCGACCAGGATCCACCTGGCATGCCCACCAGGGGGCAATGCTCTGCCCATCTTGGGGCGTCACTCTGCCACAATCAGAGCCATTCTAGCGCCTGAGGCAGAGGCCACAGAGCCATCTCAGCGCCCGGGCAAACTTTGCTCCAATGGAGCCTTGGCTGAGGGAGGGGAAGAGAGAGACAGAGAGGAAGGAGAGAGGGAGGGGTGGAGAAGCAGATGGGCACTTCTCCTGTGTGCCCTGGCCAGGAATCGAACCCGGGACTCCTGCACGCCAGGCTGACACTCTACCACTGAGCCAACCGGCTAGGGCTGCCTCACACATTTTTGAAATAAATCAGTCGTATTCCAGATGGTCAGGAGGCACAAGGACTTACATGAATGTTCATACTACTCAAAGGGTTAATCTTTTTTATCTCTTCACTGTCTAACTTGAAAGAGTGGTCCACTCTTACTAGCAACAGTTCCTTTCTCTTCACTTCTAAACCAATCACAATTGAGATGTAATTGACTGTAATTGCTTTCTTGACAATTACCAATGGCCTTCTAATTATCAAATTCTCTAGCAGTTCTTTTTCAGAGCTAATTGTATGAATTATCCTCAAATGCAATTTGTGATTGACTACAGATGTCAAAATAAATGCAAATATTATTTCTGTCAGTGGTCAAGTTTGTATGAAATATTTTCAAAAATGCCTTTGCTATTATTTACCCAATTACAGCTATTAAATGGTATCACTACCAACTGAATAGAGTATCAGTGAGAGGCAGGAAGAAGTAAGAAAGGAGATGTGCTGAGAAGATACTTGCTGAGTTTATGGTGTCTTTGGAAAGTTCACCTACATGGAAAGATCTAGTTGGCCATTTGGATATACAGGTCTATATCTTAGAAGAGAGATAAGAGAAGACATATTAATTTTGGGGGATAATCAAAATTGCAAGCGTGGATGGGCCCATTAAAGGAGAAAAAAGAGATAGAGAGATGAGGACCAAGCCTGAAATCCTAGAGAATGTTACATTTAAAGAATAGGCAAAAAAAAAAAAAAAAAAGAACCCAGTGAAGGAGAGTGAATAGGAGGGGTCATGGATGTAGAAGAACCAGGAGAATGCAGTCAAAAGAAAAAGAGAGGCCTAGAGGGTGTCCAATGCTGAAGAAAGGTTAAGTAAAGATGTGAACAGCAAAATTACATTGTATTTGGCATTTTGGAAGTCATCAAGGATTAAGAACAAAAAAAATAGTGAAGATGGAACTAAGATTAGACTAAATTAATGAATACAGTGGCAGAAAGGGAGTAAAGATAGTGAGAGAGGACTTAGTTTCCCTCAGGAAAACTTGAATAAAAGGAGAAAGAGGGAAATTTTGTTAAGATGGTAGATCTCCTATTAAGTGTTCTTGCCACAGATAAACAAACAAACAAACAAACAAAAACAAAAGAAAAAGAAGGAGCAAGAATGCTAGTGGAAAGACAAAAAATACCAAGAAAAAATGCTGTGAAAGTTACTATAGTTCCCCCCTCCCACTCCCTTGTGTAAAGGTATTGAGTATTTATGGTTCAAGAAGAAACTGGTAAAGAAAGTGTAGATACCAGAGGGTAAGGGAAGATTATTCAAGAAGCAAGAAAGTATCTCTTTTAATTTTAGGATTGTGTGATATATATTTATAGAACAAAATTCAGAAGACTACATATTAAGGTTAAATTAGCCCCTGTAATACTCATATTTCCCTCACCCAAACATTCTGTAAGGTTAGAGTTAATGTGTTTGCTATTATCTCTCCTAAAAGCTACCCCGCCTTCATTTTGAAATGTAGCAAAAAGTTTACCTTTGTAGGAATGTCTGGGAAAGCTTGCTCTGGGGAGGGACTGTGACCATGAGGGGAATCTAAATCACAGTAGTTGTTTGTGAAAGCTTAGCCACAAACTCAGGCCCCCAGCTGTTTCTGGGAGACTGACCTCTTGGCTGTCTTCAGAATTTACCAAGGACACCAAGCCTAGCTACATCAAAGAACTTGTGTCTCTGCTGCAGAATTCCCATCGTTAAATCAGTAACCAAGGCCGCAAACCCCTTATATGCTAATCTGAGTTTACTCAGGTGCAGGCACCCCATGCCAGCAAAGCTTGCAACAACCCCCATACCTACCACTCTCTCCCACAGCTGGGGCTGACACTTATTGCTGGTCTCAGCCCACTTGTATGCTTACATCCAGGCATTTTTAGAATAAACTTTCTTTCTGCAACACCAGCTTCGTGTTTTCGGTTCATCCCGCGGTTTCTGCCTTTCATATACTAAATATTCAAAGTCCTTTTCTGTGGGAGATGGAATTATGCACAGTCTATAGGCTATATGTTCTCTTTATAGTTGAGAATACTCAAGGAACAATTTTTTTTTTGTTGTTGCAAGACAGAGAGAGAGAGAGAGAGAGAGAGAGAGAGACAGGCAGGGAGAGAGATGAGAAGCATCAACTCATAGCTGCGGCACCTTAGTTGTTCATTGATTGCTTCTCGTATGTGTCTTGACCTTGGGGGCTCCAGCCAAGCTAGTGACCCTTTGCTCAAGCCAGCGACCTTGGGCTTCAAACCAGCGACCTTGGGCTTCAGGCCAGTGACTTTTGAGCTCAATCCAGTGACTATGCAATCATGTCAATGATCCCATACTCAAGCTGGCAACCCTGTATTCAAGCTGGTGAGCTTGCGCTCAAGTCGGATGAACCTGCACTCAAGCTGGAGATCTTGGGGTTTCAAACCTAAGAATTCAGTGTCCCACGTTGATGCCCTATCCACTGTGCCAGCACTGGTCAGGTGAGAATAAATTTCTTTTATAATAGAAAAAGTAAACTAAATATGATTGCTAGAGAAACCCATAAAATTTCCATGGAAAAGACTCATTTAAAGTTAACTTTGCAGAAAAATGACAGGGTTAGGGTCAGGGCTTTACCCTTCCTTTATTATGTTTCTGGAGGAATAAAAAATAAAAGCTTTTCTTTTTTTTTTTTTAATGTACAGATTCACGCTACAGTTATTGCTTATGTCCCTTGTGGCAAGTGTGTTAAGATGGTGGGGTGGATGTTTTGTTTATTGTATTTAATATGCCCCTTTCCTTTGACTCTCCCTTATAATATTACATCTCTAAGTTCTGTCACATCATTTTGGTCCCACATCTCTCCCCCTCCCCCTTTTAAAAATATGCACAGCATCAGCACAGGCACAGACACTACGGCTGTAGGAGCCAAAGAAACAATAAAAAGAGAAAACAGGACACAAGAGAGAAAAAGAAGTTCTCCCAAAAGTTCAGATCTTTTATTTTTCTTACATGTGGAGGAAATCAGCTTTCTGAAGGAAAAATATCAATACAGAGAATCATTTGCAAAAGAGCTTGTTAAGTCTGGCATTTTTCAAGAATATTTTTTTTTTTAAAAGAAATTCACAGCTGTGTTTTTCCCTCCAACAGTGATCATGTTACAGTAAAACAAAATAGCCATGGGGTGCAATCTTTTAGTTTTGGGCTAGTCGTGGGCAAACATAACATATGGCAATCAACGTCAGTTCTAAAGGTATATTGCTGGGTGAAAAAGAAACAGAAGGACAACAAATATGTTGATGCATTTTAAACCATGTTTGAAAGTCATATGCATATGTCCATATATTTAGTAACTTTTTTTATTTTAAAGCTAAATCTGATTGAGAGAACAGATATGCTGACTACTTACTAGTTGGACAATAAAGTGGCTGTGATGCACCCAATACAATTTTCACTGTGGCTTCTCTGTCCCTCCTAAATGCTGTCTCCCCTATCTATAGGGTGGCTCTTGATCTGTAAACGAATAACCTAAAGAGTTCATAAAGTTTCTTAAAAGTGTTTTCTATTTTCCAAAGATGAGAATTCTTCATCATAAATATCCATTAAAATTACTTAACCTTATGTTGTTCTGCAATGACATTTTCTAAAGGTAAGTACCTTATATATCCTTTCCAATGTTTTATCATGAAAACTTTGAAACATACTGCAAAGATAAATTTATAGTGAGCACCTGTATGTATGCCTACCTCCTAGATGCTACCGCTAATGTTTTATTACACTTGCTTTGTTCCATATTCATTCATCGGCTGTGATACATTTTTAAAGTATAATACATGCTGTCATATTTCTATATATTCTTCTGATTTATTTTATTTAATTTACCTTTAAAACTTAGAAAAGCAAAACCATTGGTTCAGTAGGCTTCCAAAATGAGAGCACTATAAATTCAGGATTTGTTCCCCTATAGCTTTCATGTGAAAAGCAAATCAGTGAACCACATTTCCAGCATGGAGTGCTAGTAATAGGTCCTATCACTAGGACTAGGAAAGAAGAGTTCTGATCAAAGGGTTGGGATTTTTATAGCTCTCAGTCAAAAGCAAGTGATCAAACAACTCAACTTTTGGAGACAAATCCATGGTGTGATAGGCAGTTCCAGTTGATCTTAATCTCTGTGTCCTCATTTCATATCCTTTGATCATCAATGTTTCCTGCAAACAACTTTACTCTGGGCTATGCAATAATTATTCACCTCTGGTACATGTAACAAAAATGGCAAGCCTCAGGACAGGATGGGGATGGCCAATGGCTTCTTGGAGGGAAAGGGCTTACAGGTGCTCTAAGGCACAGTACCTGGGTGGTTTTTGAGATTAAGTAGGCAGAAGACAAACACTGAACTTGAACTTTCAGTTATGTCTGATTCAGCAATGTTCCACATTACTTTGAAGACAATAAGTATACTCTTCTTAACCTTTCCTCACTCCAAAGCCAAACATAACCACATTCAAAGAAAAACACAACAAAACCTTATGCCCTTAACAGGAAAATTGAGTCCACTTCTTTCATGTGGAAAGTTCTTGTCTCTACAAAAATCATTTTCTTGTTTTTGTACAATGACTGATATATAAAAATGATTTTCTTTCTCCTGAAGACAATAATGATTGAAAAGTGATATATTTTAACCTACTAGATTTCTTGGCATTATGTGGGCTTTGTGCTATTTCCTAAATAAGGTCAAGCTAACAAGCACTCCAACATAGTAGTTTTACTTGTATCACTCAAACAGCAGGGCAGGGGTGGTTGTTTGTGTGAGATAGTTAAGGAGCCTGAGAGAACTGACATTATTTCCTAACCCCAAATAGCAAATGAAGGCTACCATCACATGAAAGAGTTTCCTGCCTCGCCCCAAACAAATCAAAGGGTAAACTATGTATTCTATATTTTTGCAACCATTCAAGACAAGAAATAATTCACAGGTATTTAAAACTGAAACTATTACTTGGTGTTCTGCTTCTGATCTTTGTTGACATAATTTCTTATTTTTATATGTGTTGGTTCTACAAGACCGGAGCGGGGGGTGCAGCTGGGTTACTCCAATCTCAGACACAGGTGCGACCATCATCGGCCTGCCCGGTGGCTCCCTTCTCCTCTCACCTGCAGTTAGCACACTGAGCAGCCCACACCTGCAGCTGATTTCCCCTGTAATGACTGATCTGAACATGATAACTGCATGCCATTGTGAAAGAAAACAGTGACCTTTGTACTTTAATAAAAAAGAAAGGAGGAAAAAACCCTTGTTGCTTCTATAAGCATCCTGTTTCCCAACTGTATTAAGCCTTTACTTTTGTACTTTTTCTAAACTTGCACATTGCTTTGACACTTGGAAATATTTGTCTTGAGAAATGTTTGTCTCTGAAATTTTGTTTCTGACAAGAGACATCCCAAAGTTTATATTTCAGCCATAACATTCAATGCAAAAGGTTAAAGTTGTTTACTATTAAGCTACGTCTATGTGACTGATTGACCTATAACTAGTTTATTATGGTTCAAATAACTGTAGAAGACTTTTTTTTTATATGGATCTATACACAGCCATGGCAGCTTAAAATAAATCTTTCTTGTTTCCTCAGACTGACAGATTTCCTGGAGATTTAGAGCTCATTTCTCTCACCTCTGGGCTCTCCCCCATGGCCTTGACTAACTCAAGAATCCTAATTCTCATCATTTCTCCATCAGTCTCTATGGCTTCTTTTGTTCAACCCTTTCCCCCATGACTTATAAATTCACTGATGACACCATTACAGATAAGACATGGTCATCCTTAGAAGGTGGGCAGGTGTAGAGTTTGTATCCATCTTCTTCATGGATAAGGGCTTCTGGGCAACTATTTATTGAAGGAGCTTTTCTAAGCTGCAGGATTTGTAGGAGTAAGAAAGACCTGGGACACAGACAGATCCTTTATCTGCTGAACATGTGACACTCAGTTAAAAGGTTAAACAGCAGTGCTCAGAGGACATTAGTTTAAAGAGATATCAGCTAAGATCTTGCTTGATATAGAATATATTACTGCTAATGATGGGGAAATTTAGTGAAAAGGCAAAGTTTAAATGAATTCATTTATATTATATATTGTCACCAACTGCCTGAGCTAAAATATTCTGTGAATTCTTGGCTCAAGTAAAAAGGGGCTTGATGTATAGAAATTGTGTATTTGAGTCATGAAGACAAAAGTTTTTAATTTGCGAAGAAGCAAGGTAGAGTTTGACAATGTTGGACATTCAAGTATTTGATGAATTTATTCATTAAAAATTATATTAGTTTTGAACAATGGTCACCTCATGTTGATATGTGGTCACTCTTTTAGCACTATGATTCCTAGATTCAGTTCATACAATTATGTGTTACTATCACAACATTAGTAAAAAGTAGTGAATTATCTCTGACATTTCAGAAAATATGACATCCATCATTAGAAAAAGTAAGCATAAATGCATTCAACTACATATGGCATTTTTGGCTTTATGCTAACTTTTATAGAAAATTCTGTATGACTAAATCAGCTGATAAGAAAGAAATGGTTTTCAAAAATAAACAATTATAGGCCCCAACTGGGTGGCTCAGTGGATAAGGTATCGACCCGATACACCAGAGGTCATGGGTTCAAGCCCCTGTCAAGGAATGTATAAGAAGCAATCAATGTGTACAGAACTAAATGGAACAACTAAGTGAAACAAGTCAATGCTTCTCTATTAATTGAAAAAAACAAAACTCTAATTATGAAACCTCCCTTATTTAGTGATTAGATAAGGGATAGAGGTAGCTTATCTAATATGGTAATTTTATTTTTCCTTGTTGTGAGTATAAAGTATGTTCATTTTATTCTTGTACTTTAAACATTTTATGTATTTTCTACTCTACAATAAAAGTAAAAAATACTTTTATTTGTAGTACATTTTATGGGTTGAAAATATCTGGACTTTTTTTCATTAAAGAGACTTGGGTGTCATATATGAGGTGATAATAAAACAGATTTCATAATACTTTTGGACTACTTTACCATTATATCGTGAGCTTCTTGAGGTCAGGGCTGTGTTATCCACTCATTCTGTAAGTGTTTTTGAATACCCACTATGAATGTGCTGAACTTTGGTGCATACTAGGGAAGTGTGGTCCCTGCTCTCAGAAGGCTTGATGCCTAACTAGGGAAGGGAGTAACTGAACAGTTATAAAAATGTGAGGATACTATCATAGAGTCTGAGTATGTGATGGTAGCTATAGGTCTTCACTTTCACTTTTGTGTCAAGGTTCATATTGGGATCTTAGTGGTAAGTAGAAGCCATTCAAGTGGAGTAGAGGGATTTGGGGAGTAGATATGCAGAAGAATGTCACAGAAGAAAGGCCAAAGAGAAGAGACGGCAGAGCCTTCTAACATCTGAGAGGAAGACTGTGTGGCTATAGGACCGCTGGGATTTGGGGGAATGATCCCAGATGAGACTGGAGAGGAAGGCAGAGTCTTGAAAATGATGTTCTATTATGGACAATGTGGAGCCACTGCAGGGTTTTAGCAGATGAGTGACATATCAAATCTGTGCTTAAAGTAGCCTACTTGCTAAATTGTGGGAAATAGATTGGAGGAAAGAAAATGGGAGGCAAAAAGAGCAGCTGTGGGCTACCAAAGGGTGTGGTTTGTGACAGCACTGGAGCCTGTTCCAACATAAGTTGAGATAGCTGACTACACAGTAATTTTATTATGACATGCTTATTTCAGCACTTTGTATACCATGAGATTACTTTTTCAATGCTGGCTGCTATAAGTGATAAAAGTATCCATATTTTCTGTGACCAGGAATTAAATTAGCAGTGAATGAGCCTACAACAGACAAATTCTATGTAATCACCTAAGTTCGTGATATGTAAAATTATTTTAGCAAAAATTAAATGAAACAAAAATTTTTCAGAGATAGAGATAGGAAATTAGAGAGGAGAAAGACAGAGAATATATTTTGACTAATATAAAAAAATTTTGCACTTAGTGAAGGATATGAATTTTTGTATTTTGTAAGATCCTAAGACATATCTAAACCTTTCTTGCTGTTTCTTGCTATTTGATGAAAACAAAGAGTCTATTAAAAAAATACAATGTGAGATTGTTCAGTGTTGCAGAGCATCTAAAAGGATTTATTGTGACTTTTGGAAGTCAACAACAGGAATTCCTTATGCAAACCTAGAACTAAACTGCCCAGAGAGCATAAAATATTGAAAAGAAATGCATTTACTCAAGTGAATTTGGGATATCATCAAAGCTAATGTCTTTTAAAAAGAATTGACATGGTATATTTAGAGCTTGGTTAAAAAACATACAGTTGCTTCCCTTTGTTTTTTCAAAATGGACACATAGACTTGTCAAAAGATAAAACAATAATGGGGAAAAGCTGGAATAAGATAAAGGAGATTCAAACACAACATTTATCTTTTTGCTCAAAGTTTGTTCGGAGAGTTATGCTACTTAATAACTTTGGTTATGATTATTTAAAAACAATTACAAGTTACATATAAAATATTGCAGGATCTCTAGCTACATGTGAGCAAACGTCAGAGCTTCAAAATGAACTTCTTTCAATAAGACCAAAGCATTCCAGTGAGGATGGATGACTACTGACAGTTTTCTTCCATCTGCAGTTCAAAGCTTTGCATTTCCCTTTTTAGGAATAAATCAACAAATCTTAGATGCTTCTATTAAAGAGGTAATGACAAATTTTTAAACAGACAATGAGAAAGACTTCTTGAACAATGAAGAGCAGAGCAATTTCACTGGTGAAGGGTATGAGGCTCATATCAACTTGAGAGCCCAGGTCCTTTGAAGACTTCTTGCAATCTTTGACTAATACCCCAAAGTGAATGATATATTGATAATGTTGTACAGAGAGACAGAAGAATGGCTGATATTCAAATGCTTTAAATACATCTTTGGAATTAGATATAGACTTCAAAAAAGAATCTTTTAACAACTCCTGTACTCCTGTAAAGCTGTCCCGGGTAGGTGAGTGCACGAGTTTTAGAGATGAAGCCAGGCTTTAGTGGGGAACAGCTATATAGTACCATGCCTCAAATGGAAAAGCTTTTTAAAATTATAAAAGCAGCAGCTTATTCTTATTAAAAAAAGGTAAAAAATTTTTAAAAAGTATGGAGGTGTGCTTATCACATTGTTGATATTTAGTAACTACTGAATGAAATAGTTTTGCTTTATAGAAAAAAGGAAAAACATGAATTACTCCCATTATTTTTAATAATTATTATTTCTCTTGTTGATGCCATTCCAAAAATATTTTATACACATAGATGCACATATATGTATGTATGTTTAACTATATATTCATATCTAAGTACATATGTATTTTTATGACATAAATGTGATTGTTATATACATACTACTCTTTTTACTCAAGAATATATTGTAAATATTTTTCATAATAACACACATCAATATCTACCTGACACATTCAAGCTCACCTTACATCAACAGATTTTTGTTAAGAAAGTGTGAGAAATCCTGGAAACCATTAGAATGGTTTCATTTCAAGAAAAACAGTCAACAATATTTCTGTCAAAATTCAAGTTTTCAATGACAGAATTTTGAAAAACTTGTATTTACCACTGTGAATTTGATAATTTCCCAATAGTTAAAGATATTTCTTATGAGATCAGTGATATTAATGAAGTATTTGGTATTGTACAATGAAGTATGGCAACCTTTGAAAGATATGAATAACTCAATGAACCAATATTTTCTAAATGATCCATACATGGCACATTACCAAAATTATGCATAAGTTAAAGACCCATTCAAAGTGTAAGAAAAACCAATAGATTTTAATGTAAAAAGTATACAAAGTTCATTGATTGTGCTCAGATTCCATATTGCTGCTAGATTTTAAGAAATAACATCTGTCAAGTTTTGGCATAGTTCCAAAGAATATCTATAGTTATTTTAAAAAGCTATTAAAACACTCCTTCTTTCCCCACCTGTGTAGTTGTGTGAAGATAAATTTTTCTTCTTATACCTTAACCAAAAAACAATTGCAACAGATTAAATGCAGAAACAGGTATGAGAATTGTTTTTCTATTAAGCTCTTATATAAAAGAGATTTGCAAAAATATAAAACAGAGCCACACTTCTCACTAAAATTTCTATTTTTAAAAAATAAAATAGCCTGACCTGTGGTGGCGCAGTGAATAAAACATCTATCTGAAATGCTGAGGTCGCCTGTTAGAAACTCCAGGCTTGCCTGGTCAAGGCACATATGGTAATTAAAGCTTCCTGTTCCTCCCTCCTTCTCTCTATTTCTGTCTCTCTCTCTCTCCTCTCTAAAGTGAATTAAAAAAAATCTTAAAATTAAATTAAATTAAATTAAATTAAGGTAAATTAAATTTAAAAATGTTTTTGGTGTTATCATGTAATGAATATTTTGCTATATTTTAATGTATTAATAGTGCATAGTTAAAATTTTTCTTAGTTTTTTTCCTAATACAGTAAGTGCCAATAAATATAATAGACATATGCAAAAGCTTTTTGTGGTCTTCACTATTTTTTAAGAAGGATGCTCGGCCAAAAGTCTGAAGAACACTGTTATACTAGAAAGAACATAAACTTGTTCTCTGAGGTGGTAGAACAATTTGCCTTTAAAAAGTTAGTTTTTATTTTTCCACTTTCTAATGATTATAAACACCATCAATTTATTTCTTTTAAATTCTGGTAGAAAATACTATAATAGATCATGTCAAAAATTACCCAAGTAGACCTGATCTGGCAGTGATACAGTGGATAGAGAGTCAGACTGGGATGCAGAGGACCCAGGTTTGAAGCCCTGAGGTTGCTAGCTTGAGCACAGGCTCATCCAGCTTGAGCATGGGGTCATTGGCTTGAGTGCAGGGTTGCTGGCTTGAGCGTGGGATCACTCACTCTTCTGCAGCCCCCTATATCTTTTACCTTTTTTAGGAAGTTCCATGAAGGTAGATATTATTCTCCTTATTTATAGCTGAGGAGATGGATTCTAGGAGAGAAAAAAAATGCTTTGTCCAGCCAGAAAGTGCTAAAACACAGAATCTGAAAATTCAAGTCTGCTGACCTTATGTCCTTGTGCTTTTTTTTTCATCTTTGGATGGAAAATATAGTCTTTTGGTTACATTATCATGGACTAAGTACTTTAGCTCTTCTAAAATAGAAACAAGGGCTGAGTACTGACATATCTTTAGACCTATCTTTATATGTCTATATCTAGACATATCTATATATGTCAAGGATCCCAGCTTTTCCCAGCCCATTTCTTCTGCCTATATATAAGGATTGTGGGAAATAATGTATGTTAAGGCATGTGAAATAATGCTTAGTATATATTAAGTCTTGTTATTAATATTTTTCATACCTAGCATAACAGTATAACCCTGTAAGAGGCCAGAGAAGCTTGGGTTTCATCCAACTCTTAGGTCATGTATGAAAGGGCTCAATCACTAAGACAAAAATAGGAAATAGATGAAAACATATGAAAAGGCATCAGAACAATTGCAGGCTGGAACAACAGAAATGCAGCTTTTCCAGGCTAGAAGCCAGAGGTGATTCTGTATATTCTGTTGACCTACACCTCAACTCACCGCTCAAATTTAGAGGTGATTAAAAATGTCAATACGTCACTCATCTACTTGCTGGATCTGGTCCAAACTAGCTTTGAGTGGCTGTTGGACAGCATCACCATTAATGGTTTCTTCCCTGTCCCCACCTCAGAGTGTTGGAATCACATAAAACGCTTTGAGAATCCAGGCAAGGCTGATCAACTTTACATCCTATTCTCTCTCTGTTCTCCTAGTTTTGGTCCTGTTGGCCTCGCACTTGGAGCCTTTCTCCACACAATCCCTTGAGAATGATGCACCATTTGGATGGATTTTCTTTAGTTCCTCTCTGGGGCCCTTTCTGCCTCAACCCAGTTCCACTTTGGGTGTGCACAAGGCAACCTGCTTCTGACCCAGGCTTCTCAGCCATACCTGCAGAGGCAGGCGGATTCAACACTAGGGCTAAAAAGAGGTCCTGCATGTGAAAGCATGAGTCCAGCTTCCTGGTGGCTCCTGCAGAGCCTTCCAACTGCTTGCTGTACAGGGGCAATGCTGGTAGGATTTGGCTGAGCGTGAAAGTACAGAAGAGGAGCCAAGTTTTGGCAGTTAAGGGAGGTAAGAGTTTCTGGAAGATGTACATTTTTAGCAAAGGAATATTTATGGTATTAATTTAGTTGTCTTTGTACATTGATCCCAACATAGCACATGTACATCTTAATACCTAATAAGATAATAATGATAGTAATAGCTAGCTCTCATAGGAATAATCTCAAATTATTTTTCCTCTATAGATATATACAAATTTTTGGAACAATAATAAAATGAGGATGACTCATTAAAAATTTCAATTTGTCGCCCTGTCTGGATAGCTCAGTTGGTTAAGAGCATTGTCCCAAAGCACAGAGGTTGCCAGTTCGATCCCAAGTCGGGGCACATACAGGAATAGATTGATGTTCCTGTCTCTCTTTCTCTCCCTCTCCCTGCCTCTCTCATTAAAATCAATAAATTAAAAAAAATTTTTTAATTCAATTTTTTAATAATAAATTTACCTTGGGGAGGACACGTTGCTATTCACTAGACTGAAGATTATATATGTTATCTTATATCTCATAATATTACTATGAATTTGTTTATATGTTTCTTAGTTTTCAAATGCAAAGCCTTAAAGGTTTAGGTCTAAGGTCACACAACCCATACATAGCAGAGCAGACTTAAAACTTAAAATTTTCTGATCAATCCAAATCTGAGCTTTGCAGCTCAGCCCCCTGCCTCCAGCATATTTCCATTTCACTGAAAGTTGGGATGACAATGCAAAAATGCACGTTTGATTAAGTAGAAAAAGAAAAATTCAAGAAAAGTCAACAGCTTTTTATTTATTTATTTTCCAGACAAATATTGATCTCAAAGCCAATATAAGAGGAGATATAAGAGGTCAGTCTCTGAGATCAGATTGCTTGGTTTAAAGCCAGCTCTGCCATATACTAGCTGAATAGATATGAGCAAGTTGTTTTTAACTCTTCTCTGCCTAAATTTTCTCATTTGAGAATAACAACCAAACCTATGTCCTTGAGCTGTTGAGGGGAAAAAGTTATTAATACATGTCAAGTGCTTAGAACAGCACTCCACACACTTAATACATTTAACAAATATTAGCTAATATAAACTGACATCTTTCCCGCCTTCTCTCTCTCCCTCTCTTACTTTTTTCCTTCTTTCTTCTAACAGGTTGAGTTGACAGTGTGTAACCATTAAGCAATCTTTCTAGCAAGATGGTAAGACTCACCAATGATGGCTCAGAAACTCAATCTTGAAGTTAAAAATTTTTTTGGCTGGGATTTAAAAATAGAACCTGGTGAGAAGCAATTCTTGCTGTGTCAACTTTTAGAATGCTGTACTGAGAAAACCTAGCAGTGCTTTATTTTAAGAAGACCCTGAATGGCTTAGCTGCAGTTCATGGACACATCAGAACATCCCTTGATGGTTCTCTTTCCTGTGAACCTGGAGGCAAGCAACATGAAGAGTTCTGGTTTGACCTCTCTCCCCTCAAAGCCAACTAAACTGAACTAGGTGCTACTGTCAAGTAAGTGGAGCAGAACCCCAGCAGTGAGCACTTTGCTGCTGACCCTTTTGAAGTTTGCCTCTTGGTTACATCTACTTTTTAACACAAATTGGACTTTTTACAGTATGTTTCAGAAATGGTGCAAAATACTAAGGATACGGAAGAAGAATGGCTATAGATGGTTGATTTGGAAAGTAGGTAAAGGACTTTGGTCTGTGTCAATATCTGGGTTTTAGCCTTGTTTTTATCACTTTTCCTTCGAGGGCCAATAATCTTAACTCTGAGCTCAGTCTTCTTCATTTCCTTTTTTTTTTGTATTATTCCGAAGCTGGAAACGGGAAGAGACAGTCAGACAGACTCCCGCATGCGCCCGACCGGGATCCACCCGGCATGCCCACCAGGGGGCGATGCTCTAGCACCTGGGGCAGAGGCCAAGGAGCCATCCCCAGCGCCCGGGCCATCTTTGCTCCAATGGAACCTCGGCTGCGGGAGGGGAAGAGAGAGACAGAGAGGAAGGAGAGAGGGAAGGGTGGAGAAGCAGATGGGCGCTTCTCCTGTGTGCCCTGGCCGGGAATCGAACCCGGGGCCCCTTGCATGCCAGACCGACGCTCTACCACTGAGCCAACTGGCCAGGGCCAGTCTTCTTCATTTTCAAAGTAGGGGTTTGTACTAGATAATCTTTAATGTTGTTAATTCTATGATTACTTTTTAAAGTACTGGAAAGTCAGTTAATTAATAATTTTGCAGTAATTAAGATGATCATTGTTAATTAAAGGAAGAAGCTAAGCCTCATAAATTTTAACATTAATCCAGATATCAAGCTGCTATGCTCACTTCCTTCATACCTGTCAAACAGTATTTCTTAATAACCAACTGAAATGGATGCAACAAACTAAAGTCTCCACAGTAATGTAACCGACACAAGTAATTGAAACTAGATGTGAAAATATGTTTTTCAAGAAGGGATGTGTCGGTGGTCTTTAAGTGTATGAGTCAATACCCGTTCAGAAAAACTAATCAGGTAGCGAGGTATAGAATTCATTGAAGGGAATTAAAAGTGCAGACACAATGTAGTTAGGAGCCAAATCACAGGTAACAAGTCTGAAAAAAGATATCAGCAAAAAGAATGGAATTGCTAGGATTTGGTAATTTGGTGTTTATATAGAAGTAAGCTTGGGTGTATATTTTTTGTACTATTTTGAAAGATTCTTTACTGAAAAGTCAGTAAAATGCCACTTAATATCAAGATAAAACTTTAAAAGACAAGTATATACATATCATGTCTCAAGAATGAAGGATGGACTAGGAATGCTTTATTTTTGGTACTGGTCTTGAATTGACCGGCATATTCTGCACAGGCCTCCATGGAAACCAGCAGAACTCAGTGGGAGGGACAAGGCTAAGGCCATGAAACAGAACTAAGTAGCCTGGCTCTACCTGCCACATGCAGACAGGGACCATGGCTCGTACTTACCTTGTCTGTCCAACCAGCACCAGTCGCAGTTTCTGATACAGAGCAGGCACTTCGTAATGATGAAAAGTTAGTTATTTGACTGACAAGGGTCAGCATCCCTCCATTCCAGCCTACGTGACATTGTTGTATCGATGAAACCAACCAAATTAATCCAAACCCACCCACCCTCCAGTTCTGTTATTTGTTTCATCATTGAACTACCACAAGTTATTTATCTTTCATTTATTATTTTTATTTATTCATTTTAGAGATAAAAAGGGAGAAAGAGAGAGAGAATCATCAATTTGTTCTACATAGTTGTGTATTCATTGGATGCTTCTTGTATGTGTCCTGACCGGGGATCAAATCTGCAATCTTGGTGTATGGGGATGATGCTCTAACCAACTGAGCTATGCAGGCAGGGCTGAAATTTTGCTTTTTATTTAACTTAAAAAAATAAAACAGTTATAATAGTTCATATGCTAACATTAATATTAAAAATAGAATCACTAAATCACATAGAAAGATTAAATTTCTTATTCAAAATAAAAATTAATAAAAAGTAGATGTATGTTCTTAAGAACATATCCCATAATATTTTCCTTTGAGTTTATAAATCTAAGAGATGTACACCTCCTCATTCCTTCCTTCTAGATATTGTGCTCTTTATATGTCCAAGTCACTGTATAACCCTCAGGAGACATGAAAATATGTTAGGCCAGTACCCTTTCTTCTAGAATCTTGCTATCTAGAGAAAGCTATTTTCCAAAATTTCCCATTTTACTGTATTGTCAAGACAGTTCCAACTGTCATTACAGAATTGTTTCTGGTGGTCATGATCTTTCAAAATGCAACAAAGTCCATTTTAAAATTATAATTATAATTATATTGTGCTTGACATTATAATAATGTAAAATTTAGTTTAACTTTAAATTGCTATAACATCTAGACCTACACACTATATACTGCAAATATTTTATTGCAAATAATTTGTATTTAAATAACATATCTGTGTTAACAAAATTCTTTTTTTGGAGGGTAGAATAAATTTATTTTATTATATATAGATATATGTATATATATCTATATATATAACCTGGTTTATTTATTTATTTCTAATTGAATTTATTGGGGGTGACATTGGTTAATAAAATTATTATATATAGGTCTCCGGGGTAGAATTCTACAATACATCATCTGTACACTGCATTGTGTGCTCACCACCCCAAGTCAAGTCTCCTTCCATCACCATTTAGTTTCCTTTACCCTTTCCTACTTCCTCCAACCTTTCCTTCTGATAATCACCACACTGTTTGTCGTCTGTGTCTATGAGTTTTTCAGTTTGTTTAATTCCTTCACATTTTTCTCCCAGCCTCCGTCCCCCTTCTCCTCAGACACAAGTTCTAGTATTCATCAGTTTAATATTTATCTAACACTTACAGTCATTTTGTTCTCACGATAACCTTGTAAAGTAGTAATAATAACTAACATTTACTGAATATTTATGATGGGCCAGGCTACTCTAAGTGTTTACACATATTTATTCTTCTAGTTCTCACTACAGCTACATAAGAACTTTATCACCTTCATAGTAGAGATGAAGAACAGCACCAGAGAGGTCCGGCAGCTCTCCCAAGGAAGAGCCAGGTTGAAACTTGATACATGCCCAGGTCCTGCTCCAGACATTCTCATACCACTGGTCCCGGGTGGCCTTGGGCACCAATATTAATTTAAAAAAAAAGTAATTTTATAAACACATCTCAGGTGATTCAAATGTGCAGCTAAGGGTTAGAAATTCTAAGAATAAAGCCAGCGTCCCCAAATTGTATGGTAAAAGAGTGTTTAGTTTGTAAAAAATCACCACTTCTAAAGTGGCTGTACCATTTTGCATTCCCACCAGCAGAGTATGAGAGAAAGTTCCTGTTGTTCCAGATTCTTGTCAGCACTTGGTATTGTCAGCATTCTAGATTTTGTCTATCTTAATAGGTGTATAGTAGTAGCTTACTGTTGTTTTAATATGAATTTCCTTTATTCTCCATACGATATGGAGAATTTTTTCATATGCTTATTTGCCATTTGTGTATCTTTAGTGAGGTGTCTGTTGAGGACTTTGGCCCTTTTTTTTTTTTTACAGAGACAGAGCAAGAGTCAGAGAAAGGGATAGATAGGGACAGACAGGCAGGCAGAGAGATGAGAAGCATCAATCATCAGTTTTTCATTGTGGCATTTTAGTTGTTCATTGATTGCTTTCTCATATGTGCCTTGACCATGGGGCTACAGCAGACCGAGTAACCCCTTACTCAAGCCAGCAACTTTGAGTTCTAGCTGGTGAGCTTTGCTCAAACCAGTTGAGCCTGCACTCAAGCTGGTGACCTCAGGGTTTCAAACCTGGGTCCTCTGCATCCCAGTACGATGCTCTATCCACTGTGCCACCACCGGTCAGGCACTTTGGCCCATTTTTAAATAAAATTGTTTGTTTGCTTATTGTTGAGTTTTAAAAGTTCATTGTATATTTTGAATAACAGTCTTTTATCAGATGTGTCTTTTGAAAACATTTGATCCCAGTCTTCTAATTCTCTTGACATTGTCTTTTGCAAAACAGAAGTTTTTAATTTTATTGAAATTCAGCTCATCAATTATTTCTGATTTTGATCATTTTTCTATTGCTTTTGATAAATGCATAAACGATAAGGGATTGGAGTATGTATATCATTTTATAACTTGTTTTTTTTTTTTTTTTTTTTGTATTTTTCTGAAGCTGGAAACGGGGAGAGACAGTCAGACTGACTCCCGCATGCGCCCAACCGGGATCCACCCGGCACGCCCACCAGGGGCAACGCTCTGCCCACCAGGGGGCAATGCTCTGCCCCTCCGGGGCATTGCTCTGCCACCACCAGAGCCATTCTAGCGCCTGGGGCAGAGGCCAAGGAGCCATCCCCAGCGCCCGGGCCATCTTTGCTCCAATGGAGCCTTGGCTGCAGGAGGGGAAGAGAGAGACAGAGAGGAAGGAGGGGAAGGAGGTGGAGAAGCAAATGGGCACTTCTCCTATGTGCCCTGGCCGGGAATCGAACCCGGGTCCCCCGCACGCCAGGCCGACGCTCTACCGCTGAGCCAACCGGCCAGGGCCTTGCTTTTTTATTTAACATATTATAAGCTTCCTACTTATAAATAGGTGTACTTTCACAATATCACTTTCAATGGTTGTGTAGCTTTATATTGGTTATAATTAGTGGAGACTATTTTAAGTTTTTATTGAATTTTGTTGTTGTCATTGCTCATAAAATAAGGCTTCACTTCAGACCTTGTCCTTATAACTAAACCTATGTGTACATCCTTCGGGGGAGGTCAATAAATAATGCTAGTTACATTTATTTTTCACTGTACTCTCAAGCAATGATCTCTAAATGTGATTTGAAAACAGTAAGTTTTAATTATTTTAAATTTAATTTTAAAGCATATATATTATATGCATATGTAACTTGACATAACTAGTTTATTGGGATCATGCCATGTGGATTATTTTTATAGATTAGTCTCTGTTTTGTTTTGCTTTCCTTGTTTACTCCTGTTTCCTGATACAGTCATATCACCAAATACAGATTCTATAAATGCATGCATAATTAAAAATGTATACATTTATAGGTAAATACACATATTTGTAGGTAAATACATTTAATCATGTACCTTCGGGGTTGTCACTGTTTTAAAAAATAATATATTATACTCCTTGTGTCTTGGTTTTCTCTCACAACTGTACCTCATATATAATCACTTAAATCAATATTCATAGCTCTATTTATAATTTTTAATGTTTGCATGTTATTTCAGGTGTGAATGTACCATCACTTTTTCAACCATTTTTAAAAAATGAACATTTCCTTGGTTTCCTTCCTCCCCTCCTCCTTCCAATTCTGGACATTCCTGCAATTAGCATCTTTGTGCATATTTCTCTGGGTTCTGGCTGTTTTGGCTCTATCAAATAGATGGAGATTGCTATCTACCAATAGGAGTGGGATTGCTGAATGGAGAGTACATATTTTTAATTTTAAAGTTGTTTAAAAATGTCAGATCATCAGCATTACATAATTACATCTTTCCTTCATCATAGACAGCAACAAGTATTCATTGCTTTAAATTTTTTTTGGTCTGATGGGTATAAAGTAGTATCTTTCATCACATTTCCCTATTAATTAATTTGAACATCTTTTCATTTTGTTGACCACTTGAAGTTTCTCTTCTAGAATAGTCCCATCTGTATCTTTTCCTTAGTTTTTAATTGGGTTGTTGGCCCATTTCTTGGCAATTTGTGGGAACTTTCTGCATAGTTTGGCTAAAAACCCTTTGTTAGCTATGTTGCAAATATTTTCTCAAACCTATATTTGTCTGTCAACATAACCCCCTTTTTATGCATATCCTTAGTTTTTCCATTAAGAAATATATTTATTTTAGTTTCAATGGCTGCTATAAATTCAGCTGCTTAGAACTGGGGAAAGATTAGCTACCACAGTATTTTATAAGAAAAGACAGGGATAATGGGGAACATAATAAAACTCTTCAGAAAAATTTGACAAGTATAGTTAATTATATTACTAAGTCAGGAAACAAAGCAATAGCAACAAAGAATTTGTCATAAAGATCTAAATTATCTTGTATTTTTATAGCATGAAACCTGGAAGGGATCTTAAATATGATCTGTAGATAAATCCTCATTCATTCCACAGACTAGGAAACTATGATAGATGAGACCAAAGACTTTTTCTTTTCAAACAGAAAGCAGTGATAGAGATCTAACCCATTCTGGGTTATTAAGGGAGATGTAAACTGACAGTTCAGGTGGGGACTTGGGGACTGGCTTCCAATACCCTACTGAGACTTTTCTAAATGAAGCCAAAAGTTCTAGCAGTTCAGTAAACAAGTTGATTCAGAAAACTGTCTCCAAAGGGAGCTTAGCTCACTCTATTCTATCATGTGCAGCACAGAAAACATCTATCTTAATCCATTACTAGAATGATCTGTATTATGCCGCATACTTATGTGTTACTGAATGAGGAGTATTTTAGGTTTTAAAAAAAGACTGTCTATTCTGTGGCCTCAAACTGTGCACTAAAACAAAGACAAAACAAAATTTAAAAAAACCCAATGCCACACATATTAATATCAAATTGCAGAGAACCAAAATATAATTGTTTGATCAAATTTACATTATTCACAATTTAATCCTTTAAATAAAGTGCTCAAATGCATATAAGTTGGAAAATCATATATACTGGTCTTTATTATTTCATAGATTTAATGAAAATAAAAACTTTTCATCTCTTGAAGCTCCAGAGGCCTCAGATCTCTTCTGATTCAGATACCATTATAGTACAACTGTTTTCCAATTTGGAAGATATTTTTACATATTTTAAATAAATATGTTTGAATTAAACCTAAAAGTTTTTCAAGAAAAACAAAAAGCAAAGAAATAATAATTACATCTTATCTAATGCTCCCTAAAAGCCTACTTTGGCTCTCTTTGGTTACTAAAGTGATAATATTAAAAGAGTAATTATGGTAAATTTCTTAAAATCTAGTAGAAATCTGTCGTACAAATAAGTGCAAAGGGTTTGCATAGTAATAATTTGAATTTACAAATAAGGAATGTAAGATAATACTCTAGCAAGTGCTGATAACCACTGCTTTTATTCCAATCAGTATCTCTTTTAACTATTTATACAGGGAATCTTATATTTTTCTCTTCCATAAGAGATCTGACAATTTCAGTTATGAACAGAGAGTACTATTTGAATTAGCCTTTCCAATTTGGAAGCAATATTACTTGAACAGAAAGGCTATCCTGTAAATTTATGTTTCGCTCTTGAACTGACTAAAAAAACCTTGGCTGGCAATTTAAATCCTGATACCTTACCAGCAGACTTCTACGGTCTTTGAATTTGTTATTCAGAGACCTCTGTTGCTTGGTGTAGTGATGGTTAAATTTAGTAAAAACATTTCAGATAATATTTTCACAATTTTATTTGTATTCATGATAAACAGCCAAATTAAGTTTTAATTATTGGTTAAGAATATTTACTATATGGTTACCATTTGGTAAAATTTGAAAATAAGATAGAATGGAGACTCAAACTGTTGATAAAAATTTTTGATCAAGCTAATGGGAATTATAACTGGTTAATAAAATATTGATATAATGTCCAAAACACCTGGGTATATTAACATGAATGGAAATAATATCAGTTCTACACCGGAATCTAAACATATACCAACAGAATGAAATGGAAACTTGGTACTGAACTATCTGACCTGTTGTGTTTTGCAGAGGTTCAAAGTCTTGCTGCATCAGAACCACTAGAATTTTTGTTAAAAATGATATCTTTGGGCTTCACCCAAGATATACTGAAGTTTCTGGGGTGGTGCCCAGAAAGCTACAGTCTCGTAGCACTTAGGTGAACTTCCTATGCACTCAAGTTTGAACATCTCTGACTTTGACAAAGCAGAACATCTAGTTCATGTCATCAACTCTTTGATTTAAATCATTCTGTGAGAATTTAAGTAAAAGAAATACATACTACTAGAATTAAAACTTAGATATTTCCTATAAATCTGATTAAAATTTTGTTCAATGTTTTTGTAAATTCAGGATCTAGACTACATTAAAGTAACAACAAGATCTGCCAAAGATTTTAAAACATTTTTAAAGTAAAATTTTAGCGTATGAACAATTTTTAAATTGTGTTAATGTTTAAGCACAAGACAGTAACATTTTTTTCCCTATAATATATACCAAGGGAGTAGAGTATTTCTGATTGGAAGAGAAGTAATGTATTAAAAATAGGCAACAAGAATGGGAAAATTATAATAAATTATTTTGCATTAAATTACTACTTCTTAGATCAGAAAATTGAAAATAAGTGTAAATGAATTGATGAGTATTAATTTACTCCTAACACAGTACGCTTTCCTTTCTTACCTGTTCAAAACTGAAATTTTTACAAATGAGATTTGTTACTATTAAACACGAAATATCTAGATATGAGGGCATTCGTTTTATCATGTTTATCTTTGAGAAACCTGCTATTGTTATTAATTCAAACGTTTTCAATGCACTTCAAACAAGTGATGCAAAAAATTATCCAGTTTTCTCTTGAAAAGATACTGTTAATGGATTTATTGTTCTTAGGTTGTTCTGTGCTTTAACCCTAATTAACAAAATCTTTTTTGCTTTAATTGTCAATCTTTCCCCTAATGCCAGTCTATGGCATTTTTAATTAATTACTTCAGCAACCTCATTTTTATTCATATCAAGGTCTTACATTTTCTTCACTACTTTCTTCTTTATTTAGTAATTATTTTTTATTATAAGTGTACTTAAACTCAATCCTTGCAGTATTGAAGCAATGTACAAGATCAAAGCCATGTCTTAAACCTGTGGAAATTGAACAAACTTATTTTTATATTTTTAAGTATCAGAGTTAGAGGAAGATGAAATAAGTAAGGGCTACTGGGGAGAATGTGGAAAGTGGAAACGAACCCTCAAATCACATTTACCAATGACTAGACTCTTTGTCCCTTTCTCTGGCTTTTGCATTCAGTTCAACAGCTCATTTTTAGAATGGAATGCTTTGATTAATCTGTTTACATACTTCAGATTAATCAAATAATTGCCAAAGTTTAACCTCATTTCTTTGCCTATAAACATACTGCTGATGGGTAAATAATAATTTTACTTATCATTGCTCTTTCCAGTTTTAAAATAATTTGTTTTTCACATTCATCAGAATTTAATTCATACATTATACTCTCTTTTCCATATCTTGGTCACAAGAATCAAGATAGTCTGCAGCTAGTACTTCTTTATTAGATTTATTTAGTAAGCAAATAATGAGTGACTATAATGTAGAGGTAGAGGGTAATTTCCAGATCACATTCCTTAACTTTTTTTATTTCATTCAGTTTTTGGTTCTATCTTATTATATGTCCTCATAAAGCATAATAGTTTATTAATTCCTTTTTTCTCATCATTAATTAATGAAGATTATGCCTACCTTTTACCACTTATTTACTTAGATTATATTCATCTCCTGAAAGGATTTGAAATAGTTTCACAAACTTAAGCAAACAATAATTTAAAAAATAGAAACAGAGGAAAGATAGTTAAAAGGACCAGTGAGGTAGATCATAGAAACCCTGCATAAGTTATTTAGTTGCAGTTCTTACTGGATTTTGATCTGCTCTCCTAACATGAACTATATTAGAATTTATAATATTTACTATCTTTTTAAAGCTAAGGATATCATATCTTTCCTATGTTCAAAATATTCTGGTAGTTATTCATCATATGTAGAATAAAATCCAAAGTCCTTATGGTCTAGTCTTGCACTGTTCAGTATAATATAGTTCATTACATGTGCCTATGTACATTTCAATTAATTAAAATGAAAAACTCAGTTTCTCAGTTACAATAGCCTTATTTTACGTGCTCAACAATCTCATGTGATCAGTGGCTACTGTTCTGGGCAGCACAATGTATGGAATAAATTTTCTTCATCATGGAAGCAAGTTCTACTGGGTAGAGCTGATCTCAAAGTCTGTGTGATCTGGCCCTTGCATGCCTCTCTGACTTGAGCCTTCACATCTTTTCACCTTATTTACTCAGCTCCAGTAACAACTAGCCCTTTGCTGTTCTCAGACATTCCAAGCTGGTTCTGCCTCAGTCCCTCACATTTGCTATTCCATTCACTTGAAAATAAATTCCTCACACTATTTCAGGTCTCTGCTCAAGAAATCTTTTTGGAGGGGGCTGATCTAAATGGCATCCATACCATCCTTTATGCCCTGATCCTGCCCCTTTTTTTCAACTTTTGTCACCACATTACGTAGTTTAGTCTTTTTGTTTCTGTCTCCCTCACTAGAAAGTAATTTCTATGAAAGTAGGGTCTTTAGTTAGTTCACCTATATATGTGTGCCTGGCCTATGGTAAGTGCTTAATAAATGCTTGTTTACTCCAGTGGTTCTCCACAGGGTTTTGTCCCCCCAGGGGACAGTGGCAATGTCTAGAGATATTTTTGACTGTCAGAACTGGGTAGGTGATACTGGCATCTAGTGGGTGGATGAAAGGATGCTGCTAAACATTCTGCAATGCAAGAGGCAACCCCCGTTGCACATGATTATCTGGCCTAACGTGTTAATAGCACTGATGTTGAGAAACTAGTTGACCTTCTGTATGAATTGTCTACTGAGAAAATATAACAATTTTCTTGAGAGACAAGCCTGAATTACAGATATTGTTTACCAAATGACCCCAAAATTAATGTTTTCTCCTCGTTTACTTACATTTAATGCAAATAAAATTAAAATATGTCTAAAACTGATATTTTTCAGCTCACTTATTTCTGATCTAGTATCAATTTTATACTTTAATCTGTACAAAATTGTCTTCATTTAAAAACTTCAATGATGTCCTCTCTTTTCATCTTTGCAATGTTCCATTGCGCCAATGAACTTTTCTTGTGTATATTCTTTGGTATTTACTATTATTAATTTTGCATGATTCATTTAAGTATTTAAAAATTTTATTATGTAACATTATTATTTTATTCTCTTTTATGAAATAGGTTAAATAATAAAAGGGAATTGGCAAGGATCAGTGGAAAAGGTACTAGTCAATAGAAGATCCATGTTCAGTAAAGGATTCTCCACTGTTTAATTTATGTGACTTTTTTTAGGATGTGTCATTTAAATAAGATACAATAGTGACTACACCTCACGTAGGACCTGACACCATGAAAGATGGCATCCATCCACATCTTCCTTTCCTTACCCTCAACACTCGTGAACTGCACAAAAAACTAAATACACCTTGAAAATTTTCTTTGGCAATCTCCACATAGACAAGGTTAGTTGTCAATTATAATGCATTATTAAAATTCAAATCATGATGAGTTAAAAAATTATCTGGGAAATGAAACCTCAAAAGTAAAGTTGGATTAAGAGCACCTTCATATCTTTTTGTTGTAGAGAGAAAAGCTTTTAAGCATTAATGGTGATTTAGCTATTCAGAGCAGGTGGCTTCATTACCTTAAAATGTGTCAAATTACACTAATTACCAAAAAGGGCAGTGTAAGCTATATTGTAACAAAACAGGAGAATCTTCTGAAAAGATGACCTGGGAAATGCATGTAATTTATGGTTCCTAAAATACTTAATAATTCAGCAGTTGCCACGCATTTTGATAATGTGACCTTCTCCATCTTTTACCATTATAGAAAAACATAAAGAACATTTCTTAGTAGGATTTTGTGATTATTTGCTTACTGACTTAAAAAAAAACACTAGAATATTTGATTTTGAATGCAAATAAGATATAGTTTGTTAATGCAGCCTTTTATTCCTCATGGCAGAAGCATAAGGTTCAATTATGAGTGATCTCTCCCTCCCCTTCCCTCTTTTCCTTTCTCTCATTCTCTTTTTATCCTTTTCAAAGAAATGACAGCGGACTATATTTAAAGGACTATTTCTTTTTAACTCTAAAAGACTGAAAAGTGTAAGAGTTTTTTAAAGGCAGAAAGCAATGAGGCACTGAGGTTCGGAAGGCAAGAATGATGATGAGCTTGGTTTCTTAGCACCACCTATCCGAGAAGAAACCATGAAATTCAACATCTAACTTGGCAGCTGGAATCCTTATAGAAGAAAAATAATCTTGCTCCTTTAATTTTATGTTTTCCTGTATCATCTCATGGTATTTTGCCTCGTGGAAGGGAGTCAAGGAGACTAAAATAACATCAAATGACTTTATATCCATTACCTTCCTGGTAATCCCATTTGCCCCATGTTTGGTAAATAGCTCCTCACAAAGTAGTGATACAATCTGTAATTAGACTTTTAAAAACCACTCTGATATGAGCAAGAAAGAAAAGAACTCTCAATTTAAGTTATTTTAGATGAATTAACTAGCAAAATAGACAGAATCATAGATAGAGAGTGGGCTAACAGCTGTCGAGGAGTACGGTTAGGTGGGAAGGAAGGAGAGATTGAGCAAAAAAAAAGACAACCCCCCAAAACTCATGGACATAAACAATAGTGTGGTGATTGCCAGGGGAAGGGAAGTGAATGAAGGTATAGGGGGGATAAATGGTGATGAATAAAGTTTGACTTGAGGGTGTTGAATGCACAATATGATGTACATGGGCCTGTTGTACAACTGGGCACCTGGAACCTGTATAATTTTATTAACAAGTGTCACTCCAATAAATTCAATTAAAAAATAAATGTTATGATAATATAAAGATGAATTGTCTTATCTAAATATTTTAATGTTAGCATCTATCAAGCATGATCCATTTAGGGTTACTCGACCACTAGCATAAAACAATATTGTTGGTCAAATAAGTTTGTAAATATGATATATATGTTTGCTCACTTACACAGTAGTTTGCATTGGATGTGGGGGACAGGTTGTAAGCTGGCAGGGTCGTTATAGCCTAAGGCTTAGTTTTAAGACTAAGCCTTTCTTGCCTGACCAGGCGGTGGCACAGTGGAAAGAGCGTTGGACTGGGATGCCGAGGACCCAGGTTCAAGACCCCGAGGTCACCAGCTTGAGCACGGGCTCATCTGGTTTGAGCAAAAGCTCACCAGCTTGGACCCAAGGTTGCTGGCTCGAGCAAGGGGTTACTTGGTCTGCTGGAGGCCCACCATCAAGGCACATATGAGAAAGCAATCAATGAACAACTAAGGTGTCGCAATGCGCAATGAAAAACTAATGATTGATGCTTCTCATCTCTCCGTTCCTGTCTGTCTGTTCCTATCTATCCCTCTCTCTGACTCTGTCTCTGTAAAAAAAAAAAAAGACTAAGCCTTTCTCACCCTTTTAATACTAAGATCTTTTCAAAACTAAGCTTTTCCCCACACCCTTGACTGTTACATGATGTGGGGTGGTGCGCTCTCATGAGAAATCCCATTATGCCTCAGATAAGTGACTTTGTATCAGAGACTTCCTTGTTTGTATATTGGATTAAAGGTTCTGATCTCTACACTATAAAATGGGGCAGAGGAGCCCATGCAGGGGAGAGCAGAGAAAGGCCACGTGGAGAAAAGGGGAAGCAGCCAAGATGGTGGAATGCTGAAGGAGAAGCCAGTTTGTGCAGAGAGAAGGAGATGGGGAACAGAGGTGAATAAGGCTGGTGAGGTAGGAACCTTTGATTCTAGGAAACTTGGATGAATCAGTGGCTTTGGGAGCCCTGAATGGAAAGGGAAGTGTTTTCCCACTGTGTGTATTTCTTGCCCGCCAGGTGCAAGCTAGGATTAAAGCTAACAGCCTACCAGTTCTTGGCTCCATTGTTTCATTACCGTCTGTCCAAATCAAATGTGAACCTGCATGGGCCAGGCAGCTGTGATGGTGGCCATGGCTACTGGCTTTACAAATATTCAATTAAGTAAGTATCTTTTTAACAATCTTTTATTTTCTTGTGTTCTTTTTAAAATTAAATTTATTTGGGGTGATATTGCTTAATAAGTTTATACAGGTTTCAAGTATATATTTCTATGATACATCATCTGTATGTTGCATTGTGTGCTCACCACCCAAAGTCAAATTATTTTCTGTCACCATATATTAGATCCCCTTTACTCTTTACTCCTCTTACCCTTCTTTTCTCTGGTAACCACAATACTCTTGTCTGTGTCTATGAGTTTTTGTTTGTATTTCTTGTTTGTTCATTTGTAAATTTCAGTTTTTATATCCTACATATGGGTGCAATAATATCATTAACTTTTTCTGACTGACCTGTTTTGCATAGTATGATATTCTCAAGGTCCATCCATGTTGTCACATACAGCAGTATTTCATGTTTTCTTATGGCTAAATAATATTTTATTGTATATATGTATCATATTTTTTATTCATGGTGGCTAAGACATGGAAACAACTGAAATGTCTTTCAATAAATGATTGGACAATCTTTTTATTGGAAAGAGACACACGAACACTCTCTCCCACAATCTCTATCAAATCAAACTAATAATTGTGATTAAAAATAAATAAAAAATAAATAAGTAAATAAACAATACATAAATGGAAAGCAACAACTCCAAACTGGTAGGTTTTATCTTGGAGTTAGTACAATTTAAACCCAAAATGTTCTTTAGAAAAATTACATGATTATAGTACTCAGCAAGAAGAATTGATATATAAAATATTGATGCTGTTTCAGGCACTACAAAAATACAAAATAGAGAAGATAAATTGTGTTTAATTTTATGTTTACATATTTTCATTTATAAGGCAATAGCATAAAGTAATAGACAAAAGATATCAACAGCAAGAAAATAAAAAGATTAATAAGCCTCATTTTGTAGAATATATATTATGTAAGAGAATGATACTTCTAGTATATGGAATAGATAGCATACATGGGAAGAATAAATTAAAATAGCTATTAGTAAATATTTCTTGCCTTTATATGGTCAAACTATTCTTTGGGATGCAGAATTTTTAAAAATATATCTCTCCGAATCACATGAAAAATCAAATATTCATTCCATAGAGCTAAAAAGAATAGAATTCTATTTACAATTATGTCACAAGGGAATTTCTTTTTTTTTTAAGTTATTCAGCAATCTTCAATAAGAAATTGCAAATGGCTTGCAATTGAACTTTCTGTAGGATTTTTAGCAACAGTATTTTTTCTAGATTGTTTTCACTTTAAGAAAAATGATCAGTTTTGTTACCTTGAATAAGTTAGTATTTATTTTTTGATTAGTATTTATTTTTATACAATTAAACATGAATTAATTATTTTCTACAAATACAAAACTATAAATGATTGGTTTTTAATAAAAAAATGCACAGCAATGTATTCTCCATGATACACTTAGTGTTGAAAGCAATAAACGCAACGCGTGTCTCTGAGTATGCATGCGTGTGTTTAAAATTCTCAGTTCTTCAACTTTTCTTATCTTCTGATTAGATCGCAGTAAGTCAAAATGATGACAAAGAGCAATTTTTTGGATAACAACCATACATAAGGTTAAGTTTTACTATGTTTAAGAGTCTTTTATTATAAATTCATTAAATCCATGTCTTAATCTTTAATTTGTGATTTTAATACTTATTTTCCATAATTTTGAATCATTTGTGAATAAGGCTGTTAGTCTTGACTCTATGAGGTCTCTTCAGCCATGGCTAAGGACCACACAGTGTTTCCTCAGAGTATCAATTCTAGAATTAAATTCAATAATGTATATGGCATGCTTAGTAGAATGCCTCTTATATGGTAAGCATCCTATAAAATCTGGCTCTTCTGATTTTTATTTTTATAATAGAAATAAAATATTTCCTAAGAATATTCACCCCTCCACTTATAGAAAGAGTAGTTTAGAATAATGACTAAAAATTTAATAATTATTTTTTTGCAGATGATTTTACATTTATTTCTAAATTATTGTTCAAATTTTTAACAATGAGCATGTATGACTTGTTTGATCAGGAAAAAAAATCAAATCTTAATTTTGTAATCACCTTTTGAGTTGTGTTGGACTTCTTCAGTGTGTGTTTATCATATTCCATTATGAACTGCCAGAGCTGCCGGCTGGACTGATGCATTGAGAAATCTTAGCACCAGTGGGTGGGAAATGTGATAATTCATTCAAGCTTATGCCCTTGAACAGTCTGAGAGCAGCATGAAAATTAATGAAATGCATTTTATGTTTTCTGTGACATGTCAGCAGGTCTTAGGAAACTATTAGTTGAGGGAAAAAACATCCTTCTGAATTCTGTGCTTCAATTAAGGGACAATGTACAATGTGCATATATTTGATGTCAAGAGAAGGCAAAGAAAGGAGACCCAAAATTCCCAAAATACTGGCATGCAGAACTATTACTTCAATTAAAACTTTGAAAACAAGCTAAGAGGTTATAGTTTCCAGAAATCATGTCAGAAATTTAAACCTGAGAACTTGTTAAAAAAACAGCACACACATACACACACGCACACACGCACGCATGCACACACACAGAGAAGTCTGGCTTAAGAGAAGCTAACCTCTTAAGTCATGTAAGAATTGTCTTAAAAAGGCATAATAAAAAGTGTGCTCTATCTTCCATGTATGTTTTGAAAAAATAAGCCAAGTCTCTCTACATTAAATTCTTTATTCTTGTAGAGGGGAAAAAACACACCCTGAAATCTAAATTGGGTTTATTATGGTGATTTTGATTTTACAATTGCAGCTATTTTACTAAAAGCTCTTATTTCATCCTTGCACTGTATTTACCATGTGTACTTGCTATATGGAAACATCAGTGTATTATTTCTTTATTTTAAAACCATTTTATTCAGCGCCCCATAGAGTATAAACACGAATAAGGTATATTCCTTTCAAGCAAGGATCTGCGAAGTGAACGCTAACAGTAACCCACTTGTAAAAGCGCAATGAGAAGGAATGGAGAGGTGCTGCGGGGATGCTGGGCAGGGAGGGTGTTGCCGTCTGCCTCTCAGAGCTTAGGGAAACTTGCAGCTGAAAGACAAGCTGCCTCTGCAGGCCCCTTGAGGACAGGACCATACCTCCTTCCACTTTGCAGCTTTTGTTGCCAACATTCTGATAAATGCTTACAACATGTTTGTTTACTAATTTTGTACACAGTGGGTGAACCCAGGAGCCATATTTTCCTGGCTTAAAATCCCACCCTTGCCAAGTTAGAAAAGGAGCTATTGCAATTTAATTATAATTTTCAGAAGATATATTTTCTCCAAAATATGGGTGTTTTTTTGATTCGTTTTTATATTCTGATGTAATGTTATGCACTATCTGTTCTCAGAAGAAAAATGAGAAGAATACACTCCATTCATGGTACAAGCACCTATCATTGTCTCATACAGTGAGATCATCATAAGGTGATTATCATCCTGTATTATTAAACACCAAAACAAAGTAACAGCCCTGATGCATTATTGTATTGAATTAGAATGTCACAATTGGAGGGGCCTTCTGACTATTCTGTATGTTAATCTCTTCACTATTCAGATGAGGAAGCCAAATTATAGAAAGGACCCAAGTTAGAAGAATGGAAGGTAATATGAAAGAGATTTGAAACTAATTGCCTGGATTTTTGTTTTGATACATAGAAGGCACTTGGTCAATGAATAAGAAATAAATAAAAGACTAAAAGTGTAAATGAGGCCCTGGATGGTTGGCTTAGTAGTACTGTTGGCCTGGTGTGTGAATATCCCAGGTTTGGTTCCTGGTCAGGGCACACAGGAGAAGTAACTATCTGCTTCTCCACCTCTTCCCCTCCTCCTTCTCTCTCTCTCTCTCTCTTCCCCTCCTGCAGCCATGGCTCAATTGGTTTGAGTGCATGGACCCCGGGGGTGCTGAGAATGGCTCCGTAGAGCTTCTGCTTTATGCGTTAAAAATGGCTCAGTTGTGCGCATGGCCCCAGATGGGGCAGAGCATCAGCCCCAGGTGGGGGTTGCCAGGTGGATCCCCTTTGAGGCGCATGTGGGAGTCTGTCTATTTCCTCTCTTCTCACTTGGAAAAGAAAAAAAAATGTAAATAAATAACTGACATGTGAAATTACAGAAAATTATAATGGGAGTATTTGGACTTAAGTTTATAAAGACAGAAAAAGAATGACGGATAGTGATTTAGGCAATAAAAAATGGGCAAGACTAATTTGAGGAAGAAACATTTCTTTACATAAAAAGCAAGAAGCAAATGCGTTTAAAACAGTATCACCACCACCAACAACAGAAAATATTTCATCTTTATGTTCTTAATTCTATCCTTCATTTTATTCAAGTATCTCAGTTTTATCCCCAGTAAAATGTGACAGTTCATACAGTGGAGAAGAGACTTTGATCAATCATTAGATTATAGCATTCAAAGTTTTATATAAGTCCTTACTGCTATCTCTAATGTTTCAGTTAACTTCTCATTAATTAGATGTCATCTCAGTGCTATGAAATATTTTTTAATCTCTATATCCATTTCTCTCTATATGTGAATGTTTAAGGTCTTGCTACTGAATTTAAGAAGTCTCGATTTTAAAATAGATGAGACTCACAAGGTGCCAACACAGAATTCTTATCCCCAAGTGACCTTTAATTTGGTTGTTTCATTTGTCCTTGAATATTTCTGATTGGGTTATCTATCAGGGAATGAGCAAGATAGAAAATTCTTGTTGGTTTCTCTCTTAAAAGGAATAGATTTATACCATCAGAGCAGCAGGAATAAGCCAAAGTTAGCTCTGGGAATGACGTGCTCTTGGTAAACACCTGGACTTGACCTTCACTTTTGAGGTGAATGATGCTGAGCTTCCAAAGACACAGATAGAGGAATCATTGCTGATGGTTTTTAAAATTATTTTTAAGATTTTAAATAGTGTATTTAGTTGTAAAGTATTTTTCTTAAACATTGCTATTTATTATTTTAGTTAATTTATTTGTTTAATGCCTGAACATTTTTTTAATAAATAAGAATAATTTTGTGTTTATTATCTGGGCTATTTGCTTTGTTAATCAATACACTTAAATCACTGTGAATTCTGAAGAATAGAGCATTCTGATTCATAAAGCCAAATATTTAACTTAAAATTTTATTACTAAATACTTTACTGTTAAAATAGTGAGTAATGTTAATTAACATGTTATATTTGTATATGAAGTTATAGTTCCACATGGACTTTTACCCTGGGTTAACTTCTATAATAGAGTTTCTCTATAAGAGAATTGCTATAAGATAAATTGCTGTACATTAGTAAAAGGAAAAAAGGTCTCTTTACATTTAAGTCTAATGTTTTGGTATGATCAGGAGACCCACTATACCAATATATAATATTTTTGACTTAAGAATAGCTTGGAACGGCAGTTTACCAAACTAAAAGGTTCACCTAAGCCTGGAGAGAAATATCTTTTTTATTTTCTTTCTGCTGCTTTGGGAAAAGAAACATCTAGGTTATGAAATAATGCTGAAAAAATATATAGATTCCTGGTTCAAGCCCGGGGTGCTTTCCCAGGTCTCTCTTTGCACGTTCCTGGTAGTTCAAAGCTGCAGCCTGTATGAACTATGTGAAAAGCTGTCATTTTTGATATATGAACGATTTTTCCAAACTATTTTATTTGATTGGGGACTGTTTTTTGATACTCAATTTAAAACACTCTATATATGTGGTCTTTTGATTTACTCTCACACTAAGTGTACTACTTCTATAAATCTTATGCAACTAAGCCATATTTTTAAATACTTATTTTCTATATACTTCACATTTAATTTTGTTGCCTTGTGAAGATTCTTAAATTGTTTCCTTATTTTATTTAAGTTTTATCTTCCTATGTCAGGTTTCTTGTCTTTTCAGATAAATGTAAAATTCTTTAATAAAAGAGATTATCATGAAGCTTCGTTGTTGTTATTTTATTTTTTTGTATTTTTCTGAAGTGAGAAGTGGGGAGGCAGAAAGATAGACTCCTGCATGCACCCAACTGGAATCCACCCTGCATGCTCACCAGGGGGTGATGCTCTGTCCATCTGAGGCATTGCTCTGTTGCAACTGGAGCCATTCTAGCACTTGAGGCAGGGGCCATGGAGCCATCTTCAGTGCTTGGGCCAACTTTGCTCGAATGGAGCCTTGGCTGAGGGAGGGGAATAGATAGAGAGAAAGGAGAGGGGGAAGGGTGGAGAAGCAGATGGATGCCTCTCCTGTGTGCTCTGGCCGGGAATCAAACCAGGGACTTCCACATACTGGGCCGACGCTCTACCACTGAGCCAACCGGCCAGGTCCGAGCTTTGTTTTTATAAAAAAGAAAAGGTGCTCAAACATATTTGATAATGAATGAATGAATGAATGAATGAATGAAAGGATGAGAATTGATTTCTATCAAGATGACAAGGATACACACCTTTTAGAAAAGGTTTAGGTTCAGAGAAAGGGATCAAGATTCAAAATTTTAAAAAAAGTAAGAATGAGGACTCAGGGTGGGCGGATATCAGATATATTGAGGAGATCTATTTTTTATTTTGCTCTGTGTTTCTCAGATTTTATTTTAGCACCCACAGTTTGGAAATCATATAAGCTTTGCTAGGAGTGTGGCCAGAAAATAAATTGAATTTTAGTGATTTATATTTATTACGGTTGTAAGGCAATGTGTGGAACATATACATGACATGGTAATGTCCTTTCTCTCCAAGGGTAGTATTCTGATTTTATACCCAGATACTATATTCCTCATATGAACAAAAACAAAACATATATATTAATTATGATTATGATAATTTCATACTTGCAATATTTCCATCATTTGGCAGGTCAATGTTAACCTTATTATTGAAAGGGCTGGAGCTGCTTTGTCCAGTGTGTAACGCATGCAAGCATATTCTAAAGGAAATAACACTAATGTAGCATTGGGAAGACAGTCTGGCTTTATCACTAACCAATGGTGACTGACAATTACCAGAAATGCCAAGCAACTAGTAATCTGTGCCTCTATTAGTGATATGACCTGTCCTTCTAACTTGACAACAGTACCATGAACATAAACTACAATATACATCAGAACATGATTATTTTTTTGGTGAATAATTTTGGTTAAAGACAATGTAAAGATCGTGACTGTGCAGCTATTTCCAAACCTGCCTTTTGTCAAATCGGTTCACAGAAAGCTTGAAGTACAACATTTAGACATTTCCCAACAAGCTTGTCATCCACCTGCCTTTCCTCTCAGTTGTTACACCTCTCAAAGGGCGCCCTTTGCCTCTGGGATGGCTCTTGGATCTTGTTGCAGCTTCAGTTTATTCAAGTTGTCTGGAATTTTCATTGTGATTCAGACCAGCAGGGCTGGAGTTTCTGGGTTCTAGAAAAGGCATTTTAGAGCCACAGAGGTCAGTGAAACCAACTATATTTTGCAGTCGGGTGTGAATGGTCAGTCTGCAGGAAGGAAGCATTATTCTAGCCCTATGTATTGGTGTCTATTTTAATTGCATGCCTAAGGGCTGCAAAGTGAGTGGAAAGAAGTGACAAATTTTTTCCCATACTAAGCCTCTGAGAAGCTCTGGATAGGGTCACAGAATGGACCAAAGAGAATATTGAAGGCCAAGTGGAGTCATAGTTGAAAATCAAGTAAAGAATTTGAACTCTAAGACTCAGGTTTTTAGGTTTATATATATGTAGACTGTGATTCACTTGCATAACAATGTTTCTTAAAGAATGCAAAAATAAGTGCATAAGTATTCCTATTTTCTTTGTTCTCAAATAAATCAATGTAAATCAAAACTTTCACTGCCTCGACATATTACATTTGCTAGCTTCCTATTATAAGAAGCTCTTAGCTCTGATTAAAGTTTTAGTTTCTTAGTTTCTAGTGTCTACTTTTGACTTATAAGGTCACCTTATTTTATATTCTCAAAAAGGCAATTTTAGTGATTTCAGGTAGAAGCATAGTGTTAGGGTCCAGTTTCCCATTTTTATTCATCATCATATCTTCCTCCATTATCTGTAAATGAATATACCAAAGTGGTTTACTGAGGAGCTGCAGCTGTATTAGATAAGCAGCACACCAATATCTGCATCTCTTTACTAAAGGATATTTTTTTAAAAAATATTTATTTATTTATTTATTTCAGAGACAGCGCGAGAATCAGAGAGAGGAATAGATAGGGACAGACAGACAGGAACAGAGAGAGATGAGAAGCATCAATCATCAGTTTTTTGTTGCGACACCTTAGTTGTTCATTGATTGCTTTCTCATATGTGCCTTGACCGTGGGCCTTCAGCAGACTGAGTAACCCCTTGCTGGAGTCAGCGACCTTGGATCCAAGCTGGTGAGCTTTTTGCTCACACCAGATGAGCCCGCACTCAAGCTGGCGACCTCGGGGTCTCGAACCTGGGTCCTTCCGCATCCCAGTCCGATGCTCTATCCACTGCGCCACTGCCTGGTCAGGCAAAAGGATATTTCTTAAGCAGAACTGTTGCAATTTTGGCAACAGTTCTGTGTTCTTGTTGGCATGAGTCAGAAATCAAGAGATCAGGCTTTTGTGAGACTAACTGCACACTTTAATTTTCTACTTTGAGATGCTCAGAGAGGATAAGAAATTTGTGCAAGACCACTCAAGTAAGTAGGGAGTACTATAACTTGGACTAATACCTAACTCAAAAAATTTCCCCATGTCTTTGAAAACCACAAAGAAAATGTAAAGATCATCTTCTCAAATAATGTCCTGACATTCCTTTCACTCATAATAGTATAATTCGTTGGGATAAATAACAAATGGTCATTATTTAATATAATAAGCAACTCATGCAATGAACTGATAAACAAAAAATTCAAACTTGCATGGCAAAATATTAAAACTGAGTAAAAAAAGTAAGCCAAATATAATATTGGCATCACGTTATGGTAAAGTTAAATCAATAGTTTTTTCTTTCCAAAATTCAATTTCATATATATGTAGATGATAAACTCTACATATCATTTATTGAGACTGCTTTTTTTCCCTTTAAGTAATATATCAAAATATTAATTTATTAAATTTTAATTTAGAATAACAAAATAATTCTATTTACTTATTTTGTGGATGAGAAAACTGAGATTTATAAAGATTGAGAACTGTTTCCCAAATCCTACTCTTGTTAGGGCAGAAGAAGACCTAAAATCCAATTCTTTTGCCTGCTGGCTCATATGCCTTATTTGATTCCTTATATCTGTGTCCATAAACCCTTTAAAATTAATCATACAGGAATTTGAATGCATTACTAAGGATTAATTAATTTTTAAAGGGAATAATTTATTTTGATAATTTAATTTTATTCTAACTTCAAAGAGACCAGATAAAATGCTCAATCTATAACAGTCTATAGAAATTTCTAGAAGTTTTAATTAATCAGGACAGATTAATTAAGGGTAATTAAATGATAAACTAGTTCAATGACTCATGACTTACATGTATTGCACCCCTACCATAAGCAGGCTCTGTGTTAGGTGCCAGGGTTAAAAAGATGAACAAGATCCAAGATGGTGGCAAGGTAGGTGAATGCTACACTTACCCTCTCCCAGGACCAAACTGAAATTACAACTACACTATAGAGCAATAACCTGAATAACCAACTGAAGACTAAATGAAGATAAAAGTCTTATAACCAAAGATTTACAGAAGAAGCCACATTGAGACTGGAAAGAAGGGTAGAGACGCAAAAAGGGCTGAACCTGCACCCATTGGTGATGGCTGAAATTGTGGAGTGATATCTCAGCTGTAAGGTTCTTCCTGAGCAGTGTGGGGTTTCACTCTACATTAGGATCCCTAACCCAGAGTATGAGAGCTGGGATGAGATACCCACATAATATCTGGCTGTGAAAATTAATGGGGATTCTGTCTGCCAGGTAGAGATGTCAGTCTGTTAGAGACACAGGTAGACGCTTAAAGGACCAACACACAAAATTTCATTCACAACCATTCACCTTGGCCTCTGGTGGAGGGAGGCCAAAGCAGACTAAAGTCATGCAAGGAAAGACTGAGGTTTGTGGCTCTGGGAGAGAGCTGAGGGGATAGCCACTGAGGCCCCTAGGCTGAGTAATACTTTCGCACTGCGGACACCATTTTTCTTGGGTGGAGCCTTCACCTTCACATGGCATCAGGCTTGGAGAAAGAAATAGTCCCACACTCTAGACTCTCTCTCATCCCATCCTGTGGAACTTATGTCCTGCTGCCGAGTCAGATGGCTGGGCCAGGGTATAAATGTTGGAGCAGATTCAGGGGGTGTCTGTGACTGAGTTGTGTTTCTTTGGGATGGGGACCATTATCCCAACTTGTCTATGAACCAGATTGGCTCCTCCCCTTCACAGGAGACCTGCTAGGCTCCTGGCAACTGTACTTCCAAATTTCTGGTGGCTCTGCCATGCCGAGGTCTGGGCAGAATCTGGGACAGATTGAATTGTGTGCCTTTGGGACTGCGGCCATTTCTTCCACCTTCTACCAAGGCTGACTGGCACCTCCCTTGCTCCTGATTCCTAACAGTCCCACCCTGCAGAGCTTAGGCTTCTCCCAGCAGGATCTGGAAAAGACTGAGTTATGTAGCTCTAGAACAGAAGCCATATTTTCCTTGTACACCCAAGCAGTACAGAGCCCCCTTCACACATCCAAATCTTGGTCTGTTTGGGCCTGATGAACTCTGCTGGCATTACCCAGATGACTCCCTGAGACCATGCCTCACCACAGAGGTGTGAGAGCACTCAGTAGGTGGCAGCCAGATATACTATAAGTTAGGATATTTGTTGAGCCACTTCAGACACAGCACTGAATTTGAAACTGTATAAATCTGGTGAACACCACTTACCCTTACCAGGTGACTCATTGAGAACACCTAATGCAACTTGAGTACCATCATAGGCTCTGTCTGTGACAGATGGTCTGGATCTTAGGGTACCTTGGGACTTTTGTTGTCCCCACCCTGGGCCTGGAGCTGGTAAAAGCCAGCATTGGTGAACAGCTTGATCCTTCCTATGCACACCAAGGCCCAACAGAAGCAGCCACAAACTTTGGATTGCTTTATAGCTCCAAACATGTTTCCCAGGGCCATTCATGGGCAGTCTCTGACACTGACCTAAAAAAGAGTCCCTCCCAAGAGGCTCAGGGTTAATGTACCCAGTGGCCAGCTTCAGATAACATCACAGCAGGCAATTAGCTTCACCAGTGGCATATCTAAAAGGAGCTATTTGCAGGCACCAGAACCTACAGATGTGAATTCCACTCTGTGTTATCAGCACCTGTACAGCAGCTTACACACTGTGGTCATGGTAGATCCTCATAGTTAGCCAACCTAAGGGTTGACCCATATACAAACAGGCCAATAGCAATCAAGATTAAATTTCAACAGGAGAGTCCATATAACTCATAGAAGAGACATTGCTGGAGTACCCAGCACAGGTGATCAAGGATACTGTGCTACTGGGTCTCACAGGACACTTACTATGTAAGGCGACCCTACCAAGACTGGGAGTCATAACAGATCTAGCGAATACATAGAAGTAAACACAAAGAAGCAGTCAACATGGATAGATGGAGAAATATTCCCCAAATGAAAGAACAGGAAAAAATCTCCAGAAAAAAAGAGCTGAATAAAATGGAAGTAAGCAATTTATCACACATAGAGTTAAAAAAGAATGGTTATAAGTATGCTCAAGAAACTTAGTAAGAACTACAAAGAATGAAACTTAGTGAGAACTACAGCAGCATGAAAAGGGATATAGAAATCATAAAAGAGAACCACTCAGGCCTGACCTGTGGTGGCGCAGTGGATAAAGCGTCGACTTGGAAATGCTGAGGTTGCCGGTTCGAAACCCTGGGCTTGCCTGGTCAAGGCACATATGGGAGTTGATGCTTCCTGCTCCTTCTCTCTCCTCTCTATCCCTCTCTGTCTCTCTCTCCTCTCTAAAAATGAATAAATAAAAAAAAAAAATAAAAAAAAAGAGAACCACTCAGACTGTAAGAATACAATATCTGAAATAAAGAATACTCTAGAAGGAGTAAACCATAGGTAAGATGAAGCACAGGGATGAAGCAGAGGGTTGAATTTGGATGATGAGGTTGCAGAACAATACCTAATCAGAGCAACAAGAACTTAAAAAATGAAGATAGTTTAAGGGACCTTTGGGACAACATGAAGTATACCAATATTCACATCATAGGGGTACCAGAAAAAGAAGAAAGCAAACAAGGGATCAAAAACCTATTTAAAGAAATAATGACTAAAAACTTCCCTAACTTGGTGAAGGAAAAAGACATACAAGTCCAGTAAATTCAGAGTGCCCCAAACAAGATGAACCCAAAAAGGCCCTCACCAAAACATATCATAATTAAAATTTTAAGAGCAGCAAGAGAAAGAGTTATCTATGAGAGAGCTCCCATTAGATTGTCAGCTGATTTCTCAACAGAAATATTTCAGGCCAGAGGGATTGGCATGAAATTTTCAAAGTTATGAAAAGAAAAGACTGACAACAATAACTACTTTAACCAACAAGGCTATCATTTAAAATTGTAGGAGAAATAAAGAACTTCCCAGGCAAAAAAAGAAAAATAAAAGAGTTTAAAAAGTTCATTACCACCAAACCATGATAACAAAAAATGTTACAGGAAGGGTCTTCCTTAAGAAGATAAAAAAGAAAAGAAACAGAGCAACACAGTTAAAAGAATAAAATGGCAGTAAATACATACTTATCAATAATCACTTTAAGTATAAATTATTTAAATGCTCTGATCAAGAGATATATGGTAGCTTAATGTATAAGAAAACAAGACCCATATATGTACTGTCTACAAGAGACCCACTTTAGAACAAAAGATACACACAGACTAAAAGTAAAAAGATGAAAAGAGATATTTCATGCAAATGGAAATTAAAAAAAAAAGCTAGGGTAGCAGTTCTTACATCTGACAAAATAGACTTTAAAACAAAACCTATAATAAGAGACAAAGAGGACACTACTTAATGATAAAGAGAGGAATCCAACAAGAGGGTGTAGCCCTTGTAAACATTTATGTACCCCATATAGGAGCACCTAAATATATAAAGCAACTATTGATGGACATAAAGGGGGAGATCAACAATAATACAGTTATAGTAGGGGATTTTAACACCCTATTGACATTAATGGCTATATCTTCCCTGAGAGAAAATAAAGAAACAGCAGCCTTAAAAGGCACATGCAATCAGATGGATTTAATTGACATCGTCAGAGCATCTCACCTCAAAGCAGCAGTATATACTTTCTTGTAAATTTCACACAAAACATTTTCCAGGATAGACCACATGTTAGGACACAAAACAAGTTTCAGTAAATTTAAGAAGGTTGAAATTATATCAAGCATCTCTGACCATAACGGTATGAAACTAGAAATCAATCACAAGAAACAACCCAACAACCACACAAAGACATGGAGGAAAACTAACATGTTACTAAACAACAAATGGGTTAACAATGAGATCAAATAAGAAATCAAAAGATGCCTTGAAATAAATTAAAATGAGAACACAACACTCAAAATTAAGAGAGTGAAAGCAGTTCTAAGAGGGAAATTGTAGGCTTATCTCAGGACACAAGAAAACTCTCAAATAAACAATCTAACTTTCACTTAAATGAACTAGAAAAAGAACAACAAACAAAGCCCAAAATAAGTAGAAGGAAATAATAAAGGCCAGAGCAAAAATAAATGAAATAGAGTCTAAAAAAATAATACAAAAGGTCAGTGAAACCGAGAGCTGGTCCTTTGAAAAGATAAGATTGACAAACTAACCAGACTCATCAAGAAAAATGAAAGAGGGCCCTGGCCAGTTGGTTCAGTGGTACAGTGTTGGCTAAGCTTGTGGAAGTCCCAGGTTCGATTCCTGGTCAGGGCACACAGGAGAAGCAACCATCTGCTTCTCCAACCCTCCCCATCTCTCTCTCCCTCTCTCTCTCTCTCTTCCCCTCCTGCAGCCATGGCTCAAATGGTCTGAGTAAAGTTGTCCCCAGGCACTGAGGATGGCTCCATGGCCTCGGCCTCAGGTGCTAAAATAGCTTGGTTGCTGAGCAATAGAGCTGTGGGCCAGCCTGGTAGAGCATTGCCTGGGCTTGCTGGGTTGATCCCTGTCAGATCATATGAGGGAGTCTGTCTCTGCCTCCTTTCCTTTCACATAAAAAAACAAAACAAAACAAAAAACTAGAGAGGACCCTAATAAATAAAATGAGTAATTAAAAAAGAGAAGTAACAACTGACACCAAAGAAATACAAAGGATTGTATGAAAATATTATTAACTACTATATCATAAAAAATTGGACAGTTAGATAAAATGAATAAACTTCTAGAAACATATAATCTTCCAAAACTAAATCAGGAAGAATCAGAAATTCTGGAAAGACAGATTACAACTAATGAAATTAAAGTGGTAATCAAAAAACACCCAACAAACAAAAGTACTGGGCCAGATGACTTTTTGGGTAAATTTTATTAAACATTCAAAAAACTAACACCTCTCCTTCTCAAAATATTCTAAAAGATTAAAGAGGAAGGAAGATTCCCAAACTTATCTTACAAATCCAACATTATCTTAATTCCTAAACCAGATAAAGACACTACAAAAAAGAATATTATAGGCCAACATTTCTGATTAACATATAGATCTTAAAACCCTCAACAAAATAGTAGTAAACCAGATCCACAGTACATTAAAAAGATCATACACCATGATCAAGTGGGCTTTACTTAAGGGATGCAGGCTTGGTGCAATATTGGCAAATCAGTAAACATGTTACACTACATAAGCAAAATGAAAGACAAAAATTGCATAATCATATCAATAGAGGCAGAAAAAGCATTTGGTAAAATCCAGCATCATTTATGATAAAAACCCTCAGCTAAGCAGAAATAAAAAAAACATACCTTAATATAATAAGGGCCATATATGACAAAACCACAGTCAACATTATAGTTAGTGGGCAATAACAAAAAAAAAAAAAGTATTTCACTTAAGATTAGAAACAGAAGAGGAATGTTGGCTTTCACTACTCTTATGCAACATAGTACTGAAAGTCTTAGCCACAGCAATCAGACAAGAAGAAATAAAAGGAATCAAAATTGGAAAGGTAGGAATAAAACTGTCATTATTTGCAGATGATATGATACTGTATAGAAAATCCTAAAGATTTCACCGAAAAACTACTAATACTGATAGATGAATTCAGTAAAGTAGCAGAATAGGATACAAAATATCCAGTAATCAGTTGCATTTTTATACACCAATAATAAACTATCAGAAAGGGAAGCTAAGAAAATGCTACCATTCACAATTGCTTCAAAAACAATAAAGTACCTAGGAATAAGTTTAACCAAGGTTGTAAAAGACTTGTATTCAGAAAATTATAAGACACTGAAGAAAAGAAATTGAAGTAGATACAAATAAGTGGAAGCATATACCTTGTTCATGAATAGGAAGAATTAACATCGTTAAAATAACTATACTACCCAAAGCAATCTGTAGATTCAATGTAATTCCTAACAAGATACCAGTGGCACATTTAACAGAATTAGGACAATTATTTCAAAAACTTATACAAAACCATAAACCATCCTGAATAGCCACAGCAATCTTGAGAAAGATAAAGTAAAAAGAATCAGGTAATCTGTTATCAAATTCTACTACAAGGCTACAGTAATCAAAACAAGTTAGTACTGGCATAAAACCAACATGTAGATCAATGGAACAAAATAGAGAGCCCAGAAATAAACCCATGTCTGTATGGTCAGTTAATATTTAACAAAGTGGCAAGAATATATATTATAAGGTAAAGATAAACTATTTAATAAATGGTGTTACAAAAATTGGACAGATATATACAAAAAATTATAATAAACTATCTTCTTACTTCTTACACTATTTATAAGAAGAAACTCAAAATGGATTAAAAACTTAAATATTAGTCTTAAAACCATAATAAAGAATTAAATGTTAGATTTGGACATTTCTTGTGGCAATATTTTTTTTCTGATATATCTTCTTGGGCAAAGGAAACAAAAGAAAAATAAACACAGGGGACTGCATTAAACTAAAAACTTTTTGCATCATAAAGGAAATTATTAACAAATAAAAAGCCAACCCCCTAAGTGATAAAATATATTCACCAATGATACATGTGATAAGGGGTTAATATCCAAAATTTATAAAAAAAACTTACACAACTAAACACCAATAAAACAAACAGCCCATTTAAAAAATGGACAAAGGACCTGAATAGACACTTCTCCAAAGAAGGCATGCAGATGGCCAGTAGACATATGAAAAGATGCTCAATGTTGGCCCTGGCCGGTTGGCTCAGCGGTAGAGCGTCGGCCTGGCGTGCGGGGGACCCGGGTTTGATTCCTGGCCAGGGCACACAGGAGAAGCGCCCATTTGCTTCTCCACCCCCCCCCCTCCTTCCCCTCTGTCTCTCTCTTCCCCTCCCGCAGCCAAGGCTCCATTGGAGCAAAGATGGCCCGGGTGCTGGGGATGGCTCCTTGGCCTCTGCCCCAGGCGCTAGAGTGGCTCTGGTTGCGGCAGAGCGACCCCCGGAGGGGCAGAGCATCGCCCCCTGGTGGGCAGAGTGTCGCCCCATGGTGGGCGTGCCGGGTGGATCCTGGTCGGGTGCATGCGGGAGTCTGTCTGACTGTCTCTCCCCATTTCCAGCTTCAGAAAAATGCAAAAAAAAAAAAAAAAAAAAAAGATGCTCAATGTTGCTAAGCATCAGAGAAATGCAAACTAAAACCACAATGAGTTGTCACTTCATATCAGTCAGAATGGCTATCACCAATAAATCAACAAACAAGTGTTGGCAAGGGTGTAGAGAAAAGAGAACCCTTGCACACCACTGGTGGGGATACCTATTGGTGCAGCCACTGTGGAAAGCAGTATGAAGTTACCTCAAAAAATTAAAAAATGAAACTGCCTTATGATCCAGTGATTCCAGTTATGGGAATATATTTGAAGAAATCTAAAACACTGATTCAAAAGAACATATGCACTCTATGTTCATTACAGTGTTATTTACCACAGCCAAGATTTGGAAGCAGCCCAAGTATTTATCAGTAGATGAGTGGATAAAAGAACCTGTGGTACATTTAGACCAGGGGTCTCAAACTCGCGGCCCACCGAACAATTTTGTACGGCCCGCAGACTATGGATTAGTCTGCGGGCCGTACAAAATTGTTCGGTGGGCCGCGAGTTTGAGACCCCTGAAATTTTAGACAGTGGAATACTATAGGGCCATAAAGAAGAAGAAAATCTTCTGCAATAGCATGGATAGTCTTGGAGATTATTATGCTAAGTGAAATGAGCCAGTCAGAAATAAACCATACAATTTCACTTATATGTGGCATCTAATGAAATAAATAAACTAACAAACAAAATAGAAACAGATACATAGATAACAGAGAACATACTGACAGCTGTCAGAAGGGAGAGATTTGGGGGCTAGGGGGAAAAGTTGAAGGAAGTAAACAAAAACAAACAAACAAACAAACAAATAGCCTGACCAGGCGGTGGCACAGTGGATAGAGCGTCAGACTGGGATGCAGAGGACCCAGGTTCGAGACCCCGAGGTTGCCAGTTTGAGTGTGGGCTCATCTGGTTTCAGCAAAAGCTCACCAGCTTGGATGCAAGGTCTCTGGCTTGAGCAAGGGGTCATTCACTCTGCTATAGCCCTATGGGCAAGGCACATATGAGAAAGCAATCAATGAACAACTAAGGTGTCACAATGAAAAACTAATGATTGATGCTTCTCATCTCTCTCCATTCCTATCTGTCTGTCCCTATCTGCCCCTCTCTCTGACTCTCTCTCTGTCTCTGTAAAAAAAAAAACACCCAAAACGACAACAAAAAACCCCCCAAAACCATCATAGACAACAGTATGGGATTACTAGAGGGAAGGGAGAGAGTGGAGAGGTGGGAGGTAGGAGAGGAAAGGGGATAAATGATGGTGGGAGGAGACTTGACTGGGGAGTAATATACAGATGATGTATAGAATATTATACCTGTAACCTATATAATTTTATTAACCATTATCACCTCAATAAATTCTATTAAAAAAAGATGAACAAGACACAGAAAGGAAAGTTCATCAGAGATCATGGTAAGTGGGGATGAGACAGAGGTCTGCCAAGGTTGAGTTTCCAGGGAAAACTCCTTGGAGGGAGTTTTGAAGGATGAGGAAGTATTAGCCAAGCAGGTAAGATGGTGAGTGTTCTGGTCAGGAGAGAACATCATCAGAGAAGGCCAGAGGTATAGAAGAAGCACAGGTGTAGTTTGGTGAAGCACTGAAATTTAGCAAGGCTAAATAAAGTCCAGGGTATTTATGGGGGAGCTGTAGACAAGGCCAAATAAGTAGGCCTTACAAGTCATAATTTATTCTGGAGGCTACATTTTTCACATTTCATTGTGCACTGAATTTACCCAGTGTTAAAGTGCAGATTACTAGTCTTTATTTTCATGGAGTCTGATTCAACAGGGCTGCAGTGGGGCCCAGGAATGTGCATTTTTAAGTATTATAGATAAAAATTCTAGAGATGATTGTGCTTGGAAAAGCACTGTTATAGATAATGGTGTTCTTGAAAGAACTTTAAATAGAAGAGTAATCTAATCAAATTCATGTTGTAGTGAAGAGTGTGGTATGATACGTGTGACTGTGGCAACAAAAAGGTTAGTCAGGGGGTGTCTACAATGACTTCAAATAAAGATGGTAAAGCGAGCTAAGTGGTGGCTGTGAGGTAGGGCAGATCAGGAGTGAATTAGGAAGTAAGTGCAAGATCATTTATGTATGTATGCATGTATTTACTGATTTTTTTATTTTTATTTTTTAGTGCTAGAGTATTTAGATTTGATTTAGAGAATGAGGGAAAAGAGGAGAGAATGATTCCCAGGTTTCTGACTTAGGTAATTGAGAAGGTGGTGGTATTATTAAAGAATTGAAGAAAAGAGAGGAGACAGGTTTTATTAAGGTTGCTGGTGGTCATGAGTCTAGTTTAGAAAAAGTTGACTTTGATGGATCAGATAAAAGTGGTCAGTTAGTGATGCTGCTTCTTATTAGGGAAGAAATAATTGGTTTGTAGATATATACTTAGGATAAGCATAGATGCCAGATTAATTATGTTTTCAGCTTTTAGTCACTTTAACATTTCTTTACCTGTAAAATGGTTGACTATTCATTTAGACATTTATTATAAGTGGTAGAATTATGTGCAATAAAAGCCATAGGTAAAATAATTTTTGATAAGCTAGTGTAGATATTTGTACTTTTAAAATAGAATATTAATTAGATTAATACTTCTTTTTTTTTTTTTTTTTTTTTTTTTTTTTTTTTTTACAGAGGCAGAGATAGACAGGGACAGACAGACAGGAATGGAGAGAGATGAGAAGCATCAATCATCAGTTTCTCGTTGCGCGTTGCGACTTCTTAGTTGTTCATTGATTGCTTTCTCACATGTGCCTTGACCGTGGGCCTTCAGCAGACCGAGTAACCCCCTGCTGGAGCCATCGACCTTGGGTCCAAGCTGGTGAGCTCTTTGCTCAAGCCAGATGAGTCTGTGCTCAAGCTGGCGACCTCGGGGTCTCGAACCTGGGTCCTTCCGCATCCCAGTCCGACGCTCTATTCACTGCGCCACCACCTGGTCAGGCAGATTAATACTTCTTTGATGTAACACAAAATGTTTAAATTCTTTTCTCATTGATTCTATCTTTTATTTTTTAATTGAATCTATTGGGTGGACATTGGTTAATAGAATTATGTAGGTTTCAAGTGTACAATTCTGTTATACATCATCTGTATATTGTCACTGATTCTGAAACCAGGCCATAATCAGAATAATGCACTAGAAGTTTATCCCTGAAAAAATTAATTTTAACAAGATCAACTATGAAAGAAAATATAATTTTTATTTTTATACCTTTAATTTTATATTGAGTTACTTGATCAATACTATCATATTCTGATTTTTATAATGTTTTATAATGTTACTTCTAGGCCTTCCTTTCCTAAAATAAACAGAAGTTCAAAATTAATTTTCATAATTTAGGAAAGAGTGGTTCTATTTTAAGTAGATATTTTAATATCAAATGAGATTCGTAAAATCTATGCATATTTCCTTCACAGTAGTCTTTATCCTGCTATTTCAAAGTTTTCTGTTGACAAAGTTGATATTTTCTCTTCCTGCAAACAATAATTTTCTACGAGCAAAAGAAATTAAAAGGTATCTCTCAAATAAATAGTGATTAAATTTTCAATACTAATGTCAGGTATTTAAAGATGGGTTTAATAGCAGTTAAAGCACCTAAGTAAAACAAGAAAGCATTTGGTTTGCCACCATACTATTTCTGAATATTTTTTTGAAATAGTAAACATAATATAGAAACCTACATTAAAGTAAAATATTTATGTGACAGATTTTGGGGGCATATTCTGGCTTAGTTAATATACACAACCCAAGATTCTGCTTCTACACATGCGGCACAGTGACTCTACAACGGGCTTGAGCTCCAGGTAATCCTGCAGTCTCACTATTTTCCCCGTCTCTAGGGCATTATTGATTCTGGGGAGGCTTTATCACAAAAAGATGGATGCTTCACTAGGAGAGTACACCCCATCACAAATAAAGGTATTCTCAAGTCCTAAGTTAATATATATAGATATTGAGGTCAGGGAATTGACAAAGCTGTATGGATTTAGCATCCGTTTTGTGGAAATGGTAGGAAACACGCATCAGAGATTTCTATTGTCCAAGGCTATGCAATGTTCCCGAAAACTTGCAAAATCCTAGTTGAGTCATTTTGCAATATCTGAGGTACTTATGTGGAGATGTGGACAGAATTTTCTAAGCAAACTCAAACAATAGAGTAAAAAAATCAAAAGACTCAGGTTCTGGTTCTCAGTCCCCAACTGACTCGATGTAGAAGTTTTGGTGAAGCAAACCCTGTGCACTGCGTTCCCTTCATCGGCATGACAAAGATAAACTATCTCCCCTTTGCCAACTGAAGCACTCTAAAGATTAACTTTTCTGTGACTCTCACAAAAAGTGAGTACTGTAGCAGAGATGATCAGTTTCCTATCACAGTTGAGAATTCTGCCATATTGGAGATAGCTTTGTAGAAAAGTATCTTTTATTTGTGGAATGAAGAGAAATACAGCGGAAGCCTCCCAAACAGCATATCTTCTGAAGAATTAAGAGAGGTTGATCTTTGACTTCATAAGAAATAAATACCTTGATATTAGCAAAGCTTTTGAATTTATTTTCCATGATATGGTTACTAGTAAGCTAAGGAGATCTGCCCTGACCAAACACTCAGAGACGCATCATATCATTAAATAAGGGCCAGATAATAACAGAATCCTAGTGCTGGAAGGAAAGCCAGTAATCCTCTTTAATAAAGACATTAGCAAACTTACATCCAATCTGTGTTTGAATATCTTTGGTAAAATAGAACTCATTTTTTTTAACCTTTCATCATACACCTTCACACACACACACACACACACACACACACACACACACACACGATCGTTGGTAGAGGAGACTCTCTTCAGAGCCATTCATCTAGTTGCACAAGGATGTCTGTCTGAACGAGGCAGCACAAATCATGTCTGAAATCCAGCCCTCTAACTAACTCCATTTACCAAATTGTGTTTGTGTGGGATTGTGTCCTTCAGGGAAAAGGAGAGTCTTTGTGTATTTGACCTTTCCAGAGAGGGTCCCTTTTTATAATTTGGTAGCACATATCACTGACATAGTTACTTCCTCTTTCTTATTAGAGAGAGTTTTGACATGTGATTTTGAGATCTTTTTACCCCGTATCTGAATAAGAATTATGCCTCTGTGTCTCAAGGTCTTATACCAGAGTAGTTGTGGGAGACATAATAATAAGATCTCCATATTTAGATAGGTTCAAAAGATGGACACATCCCTTGGATGACCACTGTGAGTGCAGCTCCATCCTTGGATCCATGAAAAAAGTGTGAAGTGTGTGTGTGCATGGGTGTGTGTGGGCATGTAACTGGGCAGGAGGTGTAAAGATCCCTTACAACTGGGTATAAGCATTTGGCGGTCTCCTAAGACAGTTCTGACTATGGTGTTCTGTTGTCTCAGAGGTCTCGGGGTGTGTGTGTTAGTCCTATAATCAAAATCACTGTTGACAACTAGCTGAGATAGTAAGAAGATGTTCTAGAACCTTAAAGACATAGACTCTAATTCCAAATGACCTTGGCCAGTTAGAGATATAGTTTAACACCATTAAGAGAATTTATTATATTTTTAAAATTTCAGCACCAGGCTGTCCTCACGCTTTAAGGAGGTTGAACCCATTAAACTGTGTGGACTGCTTTGACAGCAGGGTGTTGGTTAATTACAGTGGCAATATAATTATAAGGTTTATAAGGTTTTCCTGTAATTGATTCCCTTTCAAGTGTGTGGAAACTTCAGTTGATATACATTCACTCCTGAAACTCATGGGAATAGACCAGATCCTGGGTCTATGTGTGTTTTAGAATCAGGAAGAACATCCCACTTTAGAGTTCTTATTCAGAACAGTGAAGGACTCTTCTAAGTATTTTATACATTCATTCTTTGATCCATTCATTCACCAATTCTTTTGTTCAATACATACTACATTAATAGCTTGTACCTAGCACTACTAGTCTCCAGAGATATAAAGATGTCTTGCATATAGTCACTGTCATATATAGACTTACACTAGTTGGGGAGACTGACAAAAATAAAAACTAAAGCCATAGGTCAATTATGGTATTAATGATGTACCGTGTTTCCCTGAAAATAAGACAGCGTCTTATATTAATCTTTGCTCCTAAAGATGCGCTAGGTCTTATTTTTAGGGGATGTCTTATTTTTCCATGAACAAGAATTTATATTTATTGTTGAAAAAAATTAACATTTATTAGTATACTGTAGTCATGTCATCACAAACATCAGCATAACCAGCCAAACTCTGACTTCCATCAAGAATTTCTTGTGACTCTATTTCCATGTACAAATCTATCCTGTTTCCCCGAAAATAAGACAGTGTCTTATATTAATTTTTGCTCCTAAAGACGCACTAGGTCTTATTTTCAGGGGGAGGCCTTATATATCTAAGCTTGAAAAAAATTGAACTAGGTTTTATTTTGGGGGAAACAGGGTATATAAGGTGCCAAGGAAGACATCCCTCATTTTGCATCGTTTCTGGGGGGAGAGTGGAAGGGTGCTGGTGGGGGCACAGAGCAGTACTCATTGAGGAGATAACATCTGAGGGAAATATTAAAAGCTGAGTAAATATTCAGTCCACGGAAGGCAAAAGTTTGGGGATGAGTAGATGAAAAAAGAAAATCCAGAACTGTGAGAGAACGAGCAAACCAGGCACCTGCCACCAATGTCGACAGCCCAGCGGAACAGGCACTGCTGTGGCCGAGCTCCTCCTTCCACACAGCGCGCAGGAAGTACTTTGCCAGCTCTATAAAAACATCAGAGCTAATCTTTACAAAGCCATCACAGTGTATGGGTACATTTATTATCCCCATATCACAAATGAGGAAATTCAGGTTTAGATAGGAAAATGTATTAGAGCAATATCACACAGATAACACATGGTGAAGCTGGAATTTGAACTTGGGGCTGTCTGATCCAGGATCTTAAGCTGTTAATCACTGCGTTTTTGTAGCCTCTTCAAATGTGCGGGGTTATTAAGCGATGTACCATGCATGCCATCGAAAGCCTTTTAGCATACTTTTTTTTGTTTGTTTGTTGTCTCATTTTGGAGAAAAGCAATTAATCCAGAATTAATTCCATCAAATCCTAGCCTTCAGTTTCCATGTGAAATGACAAAGTTGTGCTTGTGAATTCTAAAGACCTTTATACTTCCAGGATTCTATTCTCATTTAATCTTGCCCCAAGCTTAAGAACACTCCTTTTTTGTTTTACATAAATTTGGTATAATAAGTACATATCAATATTAATGACTCAAATGCATAGGGCATCTTGATTATAATCATCCTTTGGTGAATATGAAACACGAATGTGTCCAGTTTTCCACATTAACTTCCTGCATGTGGAGGGACAAAAGTTCTTATCATTAAGGTTCATTATATGCATTTTAATTTCTTGATTAATTACTAAATTCTTCACAGGGCTATTTCCAATTTCTCAAAGTGAGTAGCACTGAGAGGTAGTTGGACATAGATGAACGGTGGAGGGATCATTCTGCTCTTCTTTGCTTCATGCTGGAACGGACCAATATAGTCTAGCTTTACACTGTTCTCCCACAGGCCTGCATGGAAAAGCTAGTAGTAACAGATTAAGTACAGGGCTTAAAGAAAATTATGTTTTTTAACTCTTACCCCTCATGGCAGACTAGACTGAAGTCAAGATAGACAGGTGTTTATTTTACTTTCAAGTAATATCTATACCATGTAATAGTGGACATTGGCTTTTTATTTTTTAATTTTTCCAAATCTAATCTCTATAGGTGGGAACATGCCCACTTTTGGAGTCTTGGTAGTAAGCAGATATAAGCTTTCCCAGGTTACCTTGCAGCTAAGGTATGGGTGTGTCACCTGGCTCCACCAACCAGCCACACCTACCCCCACTTTGAACTGGAACTTGTGGCACGTGAGCAGTGGTGGTAGATAGTCCATCCTGACAGTGGGAGCAGCAGCGGACGCTCCAGCGTGGGCTTTCCATCAACAGCAGCAGCGGACGCTCCAGCGTGGGCTTTCCATCAACAGCTGCTGAGCTGGTGTCCAGTGAGGGGGTGTCAGGGCTGCAAGCTGATGTTCCTTGTCCTGTGAGTGTGGCAGTGGGGTCTGTACTGGTCTGGTTTGGGGTTTGACGAGAGCTGCACCCCTGCATACCACCTGGTACCTCCATCTCGAACCTAGTTCTAGGAGTCTAAGTGCTCCAATGTACTTTGTTTTTAAACATTAAAAAACCCTTTTTATTTTAAAGTACTCTTAAACCTACAGAAAAATTGCGAGAACAGTACAATGGACTCCCGTAATACCCTTTCCTCAGATTTGTCAGTTCTTAACATTTTCCTATATATTTTATCCTTCTTCCCTTCCACCTCCTCCTCCTCCTCCTCTTCCTTCACCTCCTCCTCCTTCATATATCTATATATGTGATTATATCATACACATTATTATTTTCATTATTCCAAATCACTTGACGGTAGGTAACATACACTATGCCCCTTTACCCCTTCATACTGCTAATGCATAAGAACACAGCACAGCTAGTTATCAGATTCAGGAAATGTAAGACTAATGCTAATCTAATCTCCAGGCCAGAATCAAGTTTCAGTTGTGCCAGTGATGTGCTTTATAATCCTTTTCTTTCCCACTCTGAGATCCAGTTCAGGATCATGTGTTGATTTAGCTGTTGTGTCTCTTTAGTCTTTTAAATCTCAGTACATCTTTCTTTTCATGACATTGATTTTTTGGAAAATCTAATTGTTTATCTGATAGAATATTCCTCCTTTCGGGTCTCTCTGAGATTTCCTCACGCTCTTACTCAGGCTGTGCATTATCTACAGTAATATCACACGAGTGATGCCACTTCTTTCTCAAGGCATCACGTCCAAACCCGATGTCCAGAGGGTCACCTTGTTGGTGATATTGATTAGTTAGGCTGTTGTCCAATTTCTTCATTGAAAAGTTACTATTTTTTCATTTTTAATTTATATGGGTGGTATTTTGATGTAATATAAATGTCCTATTTCACCTCAAACTGCCCTCTCCCTCAGATTTAGCATTCATTGATTATTCTTACTTGAACCAATTTTTACTATGATTTCAAAATGGGGATTCTTCTATTTTCATCATTCCTTCAATGCTTATTAATTGTTTAACTATACTTTTAATAAATATTTTTTCTGTTTAAATGAGCCAGAGTTGGTTTCTGTTGCTTACAGCTAAGAACCCCTGATTGACCTACTTGTGTATTTAGGCACTAGATCCAAGAATCTATCAAAGCAGTTCACTCAAATGGTGAATCTAGTCAGTGCAAAGAGAGACAGCAGGGAACACATACAACTTTTCATGGGGACTCGTTTAACTTTTAAAACACACAGATTAGACTTTCTTTCACTGTTAGCCAGACAACTAATAGTTATTACTACCAAAACTAAATATATAAAATATCAAATAGTTATACTAAAACTGAAAAGCAGAAAAATATGTTTACTTTCACTTAAATTTTTTTATTGTAATAAACATCTAAATAAAGAATAGTAGTATAATGTACATAACACACTAGGGTGAGGCTGCTTTCATTCCCATCCTAGCTCTGCTAACTAACCTGTGTGGGACTTCCTGAGCAAGTCTCTTCCTATCTGAACCTCAGTTTTCTCATTGGTGAAATGAGATACTTGAGTAAAACATTTTCAAGAGTCCTTCAAATCCAGGATTCTATGACCTAGAAACTGAATGCTAGTTTAATTGTTACAGACAAAAGGAACTGTTAACCTAGAATATTCTAATGAGCATATTTGCTTTTTAAAAAATTAGTGAGAAGCAGGGAGGCAGAGAGACAAATTCCCGCACGTGCCCCGATCAGGCTTCACCTGACAATCCCCTGTCTGGGGCTGATGCTCTGCCCATTTGGGGCCTCTGTTTCTTTGCTTTACAACTGAGCTATTTTAGCACCTGCGGTAAGGCCATGGAGCCATCCTCAGCACCCAAGGCCAACTCACTCAAACCATTAGAGCTATGACTAAGAGAGGGGAAAAGAGAGAAAGAGGGAGAAAGAGAGATAGAGAGAAGGGATAGAGGAAGGTTGGAGAAGCAGATGGTCATTTTTCTTGTGTGCCCTGACTGGGAATCAAACCTGGACTTCCACATGTCAAACTGATGCTCTACTACTGAGCCAACTGGCTAGAACCTATTTACTTTATTTTTCCTAATTAGTACATTTAGATCCAAGATTACTCTGGTATCAAGACCTAATATCTGTGATATAATTCCCAAGTTATTCAGAGAACAGCTTAGAGAATGATGGAGTCTAATGATGCTAATGTAGTATTAGGCTGTCTGAGTAGATGTCTATCCCAAGAGATAAATAATCTCAAAGAGCTTGACATTGGTCAGGTCATGTCTAACAGTGTGTCTTGTTCAGAAGGCCATAATTTCATGGAGCCATTAAAACATCAGAAATGCCATTTTGAGAAACAGTGAGTGAACTAGGCTGTTTATCATAGAGAAGAAAAGATTTAATGGGTAAGGACATGGTAGTTCTCTAAATATTTGAAGATTTTCTTTACTCAGGTGGAACACAAAAGGTTTGTTGTGTTTTTTCCAGATAAAGAAAAGTACAACCAATAGGGGAGAGGTTATGGTTGTCAATACAAGGAAGAAATTGTATTCTAACATGCTGTGGTAGCTGCTCTAGCCATCTTCTCTGTCAGAAACCTCATCATGTCCCTGTGATAGCAGAAAGTTACCCAATCATCAAGGTTTCTGCTCAGTTTTCAGTGCAATAGATTAGACCCTGTCTTCCACATAGGTGTTATCAGATCAGTGCTTCTCAATTGTTAATGTGGAAATAAATCACTGGGTATCTTGAAAACTTCAGTTTTTGATTCAGTATGTCTGGGGGGGGGGGTGGCTGAGATTCTGCTTTTCCAACAAGTTTCCAGGTGGTTCATGTGTACACATCGGATGACACATCATGGCATGATCAAAGATTCATTTAGTGTAAGCATGTTACAGTTAACACCCCTGCGAAAAGAGGTAAAAAGATGTTTTGCTGCTTTAGCAGCTTTACCTTCTCATAATGTTTAAATGTTTTCTTCTTTTTCATTTCCTTAAATAGGTTTCATGTTTTCTGACCTTTATTATTATTTTTTATCACTTTGCATGACAATACTGGCATGCTTCTGTCTGATGTTTATCCTTATCCTTTTGAGTAACTAGGGGATATTCTCCCCCACGATACGTTGGATTTTGCTTAGTTTTGGGTCATTACTTCAGTTGACTTCAACCATTTTTGGTAGGACACACAGACTTGTAGGCACAAAAGCACATGCCATCGATGGTGCTTTTCACTGGATTTCTTACACAAGGCACAATGGCCTTGGAGCAGAGGCCTGAGTGTGCAGGGACACTGCTTACCCGTAAGCTCCCTTTCTTCACTCTAGGCCTTGTTCATCTCCAAAGAGACATCTCACCTCAGTAGGAACTGGGTGCTGCATTGTGTCTTTTTTTTTTTTAATTTAGAAATTAAATTTAATGGGGTAATGTTGATCAATAAGAGTACATAGGTTTCAGGTGAACATTTCTATAGCATTTGAACTGTTGATTATGTTGTGTGCCAGCACCCAAGGTCAAATCATTTCTCGTCACTGTGTATTTGTCCCTCTTTATTTCCCTACCCCGGTAACCACTTCACTTTTATCTATGTCCATGAGTCTCAGTTTTATATCCCACCTATGTGTGAAATCATACAGTTCTTAGCTTTTTTATGATTAACTTATTTTACTTAATATAACTTTCTTAAGGTCCATACATGTTGTTGTAAATGTCACTATGTCATTGTTTTTTATGGCTGAGTAGTATTCCATTGTATATCTGTATCACATCTTCTTTATCCAATCCTCTATTGAGGGACATTTTAGTTGTTTCCATGTCTTGGCCACTGTGAATAATGCTGTGATGAACATGGGGGGTGAATGCGACTTTATGTACAAATGATTTTGAGTTTGAGGGGTAGGTACCCAGTACAGATTGTTGGGTCGTATGAAAATTCTATTCTTAATTTTTTGAGTAACTACCATACTGTCTTCCATAATGGCTATATCAGTTTACATTCCCACTGTATGAGAATGAGAGTTTCTTTTTCTCCACAGCCTCTTCATCACTTATTATCTGTTTTGTTCATAATAGCCAATCTAACAGGTGTGAGATGGTATCTCATCGTAGTTTTGACTTGCATTTCTCTAATCGTGAAGATGAGTATCTTTTCATACATTTGTTGGCCATTTGTATGTCTTCTTGGGAGAAGTGCCTGTTCAGGTCCTTTCTCTATTTTATAATTGGATTGTTTGCTTGTTTATTGCTGAGTTTTGTGAGTCTTTTTATATATTTTTAATATTGATCCCTTATCAGAGTTATTGTTTGTGAATATCATCTCCCATTTGGTTTGCTGCCTTTTTGATTTGTTGTTGGCCTTTTTTTTTTTTTTTTTTTTTTGCTGGGAATAAGCTTTTTAGCTTAATACAGCCCATTCAGGTTCTTCTTACTGCTATTGTCTTGAAAAAACTTTTTTCTTCACACTGATATAATACCAGTTTTAAACCTCAAAGCTACACAGCACAATTCTATCCCCTTCCTTTATAATAACGTTTCAAATACTTATGTAGAGTCATCATGGTGTCCTTGAGTCTTTACCTTCCAAGCCAAACATCTTTAGTTCCTTCAATCATTACTCATATGAAATGGTTTTGAATTCCTCTGCTATTCCAGTTGCTTAAAAATCACATATTTTTCAAGAGGGTATGTGGGAGAGGGGATTTATTTTGTAGCTCCCGAGGTAGATTTCTGGCATCACAGAAACTCCAAATCTCCCTTGGAATCTCCATGATTCAGAGATCATCATATGGCATTCTGTTTTGGAGAAAAAAAGTATTTTCCAAAACCAAGTCCCAGTTGCAGAGTTTGTCTGTTTTTTTTCTGAAGTCTCTGTGCATGAGCAGGGGCTTTGGGGAGTTGTATATGCACCTGCAATGCAAATTCTCCCACTTGCTCTGTCTCACCTATTACAGAGCTGCTGGCAGAGTTCTATGTGCTCCTTTTCAGTAGAATGGTGCATAAGCAGCCTCTTCCTATCTAAATGAGCTCGTTATTTTTCATCTGTGAAATTTCTAACAGTGATTCTAAAAATAATACAAAAGTATGATAGACTTAGTAAAATTTCACATGAGAATGAAGAATAACAATAATTTATGTAATAGAGTTTTAACAAAAGAACTAGTGTATTGTACTAGTAAGAATCAGTAAAAAATGATGTTATGGGACAATATTGGCAGCATGTTATATTATATACATTGAGTTATACACGGTATTAACTATCTTCCTATATAATATAATAATACAATAATATAATAATATATAAGATATAAAAAATCGCCCTGGCCGGTTTGCTCCGTGGTAGAGCGTCGGCCTGGCGTGCGGAAGTCCCGGGTTCAATTCCCGGCCAGGGCACACAGGAGAAGCGCCCATCTGCTTCTCCACCCCTCCCCTTCTCCTTCCTCTCTGTCTCTCTCTTCCCCTCCCACAGCCAAGGCTCCATTGGAGCAAAAGATGGCCCGGGCGCTGGGGATGGCTCCTTGGCCTCTGCCCCAGGCGCTAGAGTGGCTCTGGTTGCGACAGAGCGACGCCCCGATGGGCAGAGCATCGCCCCCTGGTGGGCGTGCCGGGTGGATCCTGGTCAGGCGCATGCAGGAGTCTGTCTGTCTCCCCGGTTCCAGCTTCGGAAAAATACAAAAAGGAAAAAAAAAAAAAGAAAAAAAACATATAAAAAACCTTATCACTTCTCAGCTTTTTGGTTAAGATCAGGTGAAGATATAATAATCCTTCTAACAGACTGGGGGAAGAAGCCTTCCATTTGGAATTCCTAGGAAAGGGGATGGCATAGGCGAGGACTGGCAAAATTGGATGAAGCGGAGATAAAGGAAGAGATCATTCATTGAAAGAAATGTAGCCCCAATTTATAGCACTCTGTTCTCTGATCCCTGAGTTACATGTTACAGTTCAAGTTGATTTTTTCCTTATATAAATTTGGACTACAAAAAGGTGACATATGTTTCAGAAACTTGGCAACCCCATTTTCCCTATCAGTGTATTTGAAATTACATCATTTTTAAATGTCCCAAGACATTTACATCGGACTTAGTTCTTTTAATAAGGAAATATTAGGATAGAGTTTGCCTTCTAATTTAGTGCAAGAAATGCACACTACTTATTCCGTAAAAGTATTAAGAAGTTAATTCTCAAATATAAAACCTTTAAGCAGCTCTTTCTTGTGCCTTTGCTGGCAACATGTAAACTCAATGGAAAGTGGGAAAAAGCAGCTTGCTAGATGTTTGTACTACATCATGCATCACATCTTAATGTTTCCTAGGTTGGCGGTGGAAACTACTAGAGAGTCAGGATTTTAAAATTAACAAGTTCTGTTTTAACCTTTTCTTATTCTCTACTTTAAAAATGTTTTATTCCAAACATTCGTATGCTGAAAAAAATTTTTTCAAACATATTTTTAGGAAGAATGTTTATTACCATAAACAAAATCTAGGAAGAACATATTGTGTTTCCTACAGTAAGTGTATAATGTAAACTGTTGGCTGGTATGGCTGGGGAATAATAAAACTTTCATGCTTATCAAATATTCTGCAATATTATACCATAAATAGTATTATAATTCATAAGTGTTAGAAGCTCAATATTATACTCATACCAAGCATGATTTGCTTGTAAATATATAGAGAGGCACTTCAGAATCTTCCTGAAGCTTGTGTCATATTTTTTACATTAGCTTCACTGTACATGAATTTCCTTCAATAAAGTTCTAGTTAATAGTACTTCAGACAATACATCCATGATATTAATGCTCATTATCACTCATAGAAAGACTCTGAGGAGAAACTCAGGTGCCATTTGAGTTGGGAGAAGGGGGAAGGCAGCGCTACCCTTGACCAAAACAATATAGCCAACTCCAGCCTCGGGCCAGTATTGCTTCATTCTCCTTAAAATACCCCCCCCCCCCACTTCAAACCAATCTCCAAAGATTCTCATCTGAAAATGCAAATACACTGTGAGGTGCTGGATATAAGGTATCCTGATATTAATTATATCTTTTTGCCAAATAAATGACACTGGGTAGAAAATGGTGGCAGCAGCAGGAGAAAAATGGATCTGTTAGAGAAGTGGAAATACTCATGCTAAAGCATGTCTGTTTTACAGTTTTGCTTCAGATCTCAATTATGAAAAATTGCTGTTTCAGGAGTTGAAAATAACATTCTATATAATCTTACCTTACATTGGCTTCTATGGCCGTTACTTCTAGTGAACCTAAATGAATCCCAGTGGTCAGATCTCATGCATTAACATAATTTATTACCCAAGCTGTTCTCCTTAGTGAAGTATTTTTTTTCAAAAACTTAAGCAAAGTCATAAATGAAGACAAAACACCTTTGGGAGAAGATAAATAAAATGGCTATTTTTAAAGCTGTTAATCTTATAATTTTGTCATTTAATTTTTTTTTAGTTTTTTTTATCTTGTGAAGGCAGAAGGTATGAAATGGTTTCTCAGCTAGCTTGAATAAGTCAGAAAAGCCTGTTTTGAATGCCTATAATAAAGATCAATTATAATTACAAACAGGTTTTTTTGTTTGATTGCCTTCTGAAATAACTTATTTTTAAAGAAAAATCATCATAGTTGATGCTTTCTTAATGATAAAAAACAAATCTTAGTTCAAAATTGAAATTACATTGCTCTATAATTCCAGAAAATAATGTTTGATTAAAGAAATATACTGAGCCCAATAACTTTTGCAGTAATTGCTAGTGTTAACTCACATACATATAGAAGTAAACATCCCAGTACAGAGCACACAGAGGTACTGGAGGGATTAAGACCACAGATTATCATTTAAGAATAGAAAGTTTAGTCAGAACTGATGCTAAGTATAGATAATCACCATTGGCCTCCTTGGTCAAAGAGGAAAAGAAAAGTAAATCTAAAACAGTCATTAAAGAATGAACCTTTGCTTAAGTTGCTGGGGTGATAAATTCCCCTTGGAATTAGTTGATGAGGCAGGTGGAAAACAACACAACTTTGGTGCCCTGCTAAATATACCTGTGACATTTACTATGAGACCAAGAAATACATGCTGCAATGTTATGCTCTGTTTATCTACCTGGAATAAATGTCAACTTTTATCTTCTAATAAACTAGCAGAGTATTTTAAAGGTTTGTGGTTTCTAAAATAAATTCAGTTTCTAGAGTACAGTGGATAAATTGTCCATACAGATAAGAATTAAAATACTTTATCTTCAAAATCATTAAGTTGCAATAACAAAGGTACTATAGGAGTTTTAAATTCAACTATTTTTTAAAGCTTCACGTGAACACCTCTGTCACTCCAGGCTGTCTATTTACAAAGCATTTTATTTTAAAATCTCTTGGATAAAAAAAAAAATTACAAGGTATGGCAAATGATAGCAGATAATTTTGTTTCACTCCTGTTTTAAGGTGTCAGCTAAGAAACACCAGTGTTTCAAACAAACTTCAAAGTTGGCTAAAATGTTAGTAAATCTGCTCATCCTGGTCCGTTTTACAAATATGTAATCACATTTTTAATAACAAACTCTTTGGAGTGTTTGAACTATGTTTTTTTTTCCCTTGAGATAAGAGTCAGGTACATACAGAAAGATGATGCTACCTCTGATAAGGAAAGATTTTTAAACTTAATCTAAATATACAAACATGATGATGATTTTATCTATAGGGTAAGTATTATATTTTGGGGAAGAGACTGGAGTTTTGAAATGTAAACAAATAACTATATTATAACTCAGGTTATAATAAGCATTATTTTTTGGGGGGGAGAGGCAAAATTCCCACTCAGATGATCATATCATTTAATAGTGACTAAACTATGTAGTAAAGCCTCAGAAGTTTAATGTTTAAAATTAATGCTCAATGTAGATAAAGAATTACTAATACTTCTATGGAACACAACTTTTATCTAATAAAATAAGAAACTCTCCTTTGAATTTCAAAACCCATTTACCTACGCTTTTCTCCCCTTATAAAAAGGTTGGCTTGGGATGAGAAGGGGGAGATGCCTTTGGGAACATAGCCCCTGTCTCCTCAGATTGCCAGTCATCCGAATTAGGGGCTCATAAAGATTCAAAAAAAATATTAATGGTCAATAGTAAAAAGGAAAAAATTATTTTGCTCTGAAATTTTGGCAAGCATATTGATTACCGTCTTTATTCAGGAATGTTTTCAAGTTGAACTTGGCAGCAAAGATTTGTGAGTTTTACTGTAAGCCATCATATTTGTTGTTACAGCAGTATACAAGCAAAAAGCCATTAAGTTTGGAGCATACGCAGAGTCTTATATTTTTGTGTATTCTCGCAAAGTATGAAACTCTCAGACATTGTTCTAGATAATTCAAGTTTCAATAACATCCTTACTTGAAATATCCAGAAAATTGAGTTAAAATTGTTTTGGGGTTCCTGAACTTACCAGATTGTTGCTTTAATTTTTCATTCACACATATATTCAAATAATAAAAAAATGACATGGAAAATTTTTGTGAAGTGCCGAAGTAGTCAATTATGAATTTTGCAATTTTCTGAAGGATGACTCTATTTATTAAAACCTTCTTATTTTACTCTCATAGAAAAACTATTTAGGGATAATATGTAATATATAAAATTACAAGTATCATTCTAGGATGGAGGTGAAGCATATAACTATAGTAACAATCATTTGTTAATTTTTCAGCAATCATTGTTTGAATGCTTGTTATTAAAGTTTCCAACAAGTGTAGCTTTAATAAAAAGACACTAAGATGATATTTACTATATATATTTGGAAATATACTTCAGTCACTACTTATAGTCTATCAACTGTAATATAATTAATAATTTTCAAAACAGGACGATGTCAGTAACATGGGAAATGTTTTTGTAATTCTGATAGTGTTGATTCAGAATTCTTACAAAACTTAGCAATTTGATACAATGTCATTTTATATGAAAGTAAATTATAGCCCAAAAGAATTTCCCCACAGACTTGGAGGTTAAATATTGAGTAGTACTAAGTCATGATTGCACAAATATTTATCTATATTCAATTGTTCTGAAAGACACAGAAGAAACATCCTCGGTATTCACACACGGTACACGCCAGGGTAAAGACACCCCTATACAATGACTATAGTTGACCATCTTCGGAATGGAAAGGAAGCTCAAACATCAAACCTGATGACTCAAGTATTTCAAAAGCAAAAAGAGCTTAGTTTATACTTTAGGAAGCTGAATTAGTATTTATTTCACCACCCCCAAAGCATACACCTGCCATTATAAGGAAGAACCAACCATGTGAATGAGAGCTAGAGTCAAGGTTAAAGTAATCTTGACCAAGAGACTAGAGTGTATCAGAGAGAAGCAGCAGCTCAGCTCAAATAAGCATTAATAACCAAAGGCAGCACCTCCCCTGGAAAACAGAGCCTCTTGACTTAGGTTTAAAATGCATCCTCCTAAGTCATCTTGTGACTATAGGGATATCCCATCATTTGATGGGGGGAAATACAGCACAAACCATTTAAAAAATAATAAAAAGTGCAAAGTGTTTTGTCAAGAAACCTTCGCAGATAGTAAAGGAAAAGCTTTGTCTTTCTTATTGTTTGTCCTTCAGTTGACATACATGCCCAGTTGCATCAATAGGATTACAACGGAAACACGGTCAGCTTCAGGTTTCCTCTGTTTGGGTTCCTTGATCTTGTTTAAAGGAACAGGCTCAGGGAATGTACAGAAAACAAACTTCCTCAGTCTAAGTTCCGAGGTGGTCTTTCCTCTCCTTCTCCCACCCTCAGATACATGTCTAGTTGTACCGATAGCATTGGACAGAAATGTCATGGTCATGTTGCACCACTTCACTTGTTGAATTGTGTGAAAGCAGCACTTGGACCACAGTAACTTGGTGAACCGCCTTGCTCTTAAACGAGCCCCCAAGATTTCTTTCCAGTTCGATGGAAATGTCTTACCTGCATGTGTCCCTGGTACATTCTGCTTCGACTTCTTCAGGGCTTCCTGAGGCCGCCGGCTGCTTTCCCCGGGTTTACTTGCACACCAGCAGAGCAGAGAAGGAGGCGTGCACGCCGGTTCTCACGGGGTGCCCCCGAGCCGGGTCTGGCCGCAGGGAGCGGGCGGGCGTCCCTTGGCAGCAAGGCTGGCTGCCGGGAACTGTTCCCCGCTCGGGGTGCTGAAAGCGGACGTCGGGCAGCGTGGGGGAGGCGAGGAGCCCGGGCGGCCGCGCTCTCCCGGAGGCGCAGGTCCTGTTCACCAGGCGTCTCTACAACTCTCTCCCTCTCCGCCGAACTCTCTCTCTTTTCCTGCCCGACTGCCTCATGTCTCTGTCACTCTCCTCGCCGCGAACCTCCTCCTCCTCCCAGCCCTGACGTGAGCGCCCGCACCAGCCGCCGCCGCAGCTGCCGAGAGGGGTGCGCGCCGCCCTCCCGGCGGCGTCCCTGCCCAGAGGCTGCGGGCCGGGCACGCGCGCGCGGCCCCGGCGGGCCCGGGAGCGGCCAGAGGGCGGCGCGCACCTGTCCCCCACCTCGCGCGTGCTCCGGGCTGTGCACACGCGGCGGCAAAGTGCCCGTGGGTGGTGGTCGCTCTAGGCTTTCCGGTGCGGCCGTGGCTGCCTAGGCGATTTTAGCTTTGTGGATGGCAAGAAAAGTGGGAGAAAAAGGCATTGTCCCTCTGGGGGGCCTTGGGCACCGACTGAATCCGTTATTCTACAAACACAATAGGATGAGCGTGAGGGTTTCCGAAGAGTTTACTTCTGTTCTGATTAGGCTCTCACAAGTTACCTCCGTGTCACTCAGTGAAGAGGGACTTCCCCACTCACCTCAGCCCTGATTCATCGCTGAGCACTCTGCTCTTTAAATAGCAAACCTCAGTCCAGTCCTTAAAGGCCTTCTCTGATTTTTCTCCCCAGCACTTATCATCTAACATTCTGTATATTTGTTTTCATGTTTATTTATTGTCTGCCTGTGTCTATATATACAACGTCATTTCTGGGATCAGGGATGTTTGTGGGGATGAGTGTATCTATTTTACACGAATGTATCACGGCACAGTACAGTTCCTCTTGGCACACAGTAGGCACCCTATAAATATTTGTTGAATAAATGGGTCTTCATTATATAAAATATAGGTAGAGTGCGTTTAAATATGTTTCATTTTGAAGTGATTGGAGAGTGTGATGTAGTCTTTACATTATAAGTGTATACACACACACATACATAAATGTATGTGTGTATACTGTGATTACCTAGTTTTGTTGGTAAGAACTCCAATCACACAACACACCACCAAATTATATACAGCATGACACAATTCCTCACATATAGCATGATATACTTTTCATAAAGTTAAAAAATAAAAATATAATCCCCCTTAAAAATATAAAAATTTAGTTCTATATGAAAAGAAAAGCAGTAAAAGAATAAACACAGTATTTAGAATGTTGGTGACATTAGGTAAGGGAAGCAGAGGAAAGGGATGGGGAGGCATTTTATATGAAGGTTAACTGTCAATGTCTTAGCTATTCTATTCACAGACAGGTATTATCTTATAAAATTACTATGTAAGTAAATAAAACAGACTCACACATGGACTAATAAGGAGAGCATGAAATGAACCAAAGAAATAATTAATCCAATTCAATGCATCTGAAGTCCTAAACAACTGACCAACCAAACTAACCAGCCAACCAACCAACCAAACACAAATTATTAACACTTATAAGCAAGAGATGTGGATTCCTATTGATTCTACCAATAATTAAATTTAGGCAATTTCCCTTACACTTGCTAGCCTTCAGCTTTTTCATATCTAAACCCTGATAAATTTATTATTTTACCCTGAAAATTGAAATATGGTAAGTACTGTAAATTGTAAAGTACCATTCAGTTCTTATCTTTTCTAGTACAGAGCACTGGGACAGGAGTCAGCAGTAAAAGTGCTAGTTTTATCTTACTACCTCACTGCTATCTTGGACAACAATACTAATTTTCTATTTCCTCACTTTTGAAGTAAGGCAAATATCTGACCAGCCCACAGCACTGGGCTGCTGAGGAATTAATGCATGGAAAGGAAGCTGTAAATTAAAACCACCATGTATGAGTATATAAACAGACTTTTTGCTAGCCCAGGAAAGATGAATGATGATTTCCTGAGACCTCAAGCTGTCCAAATTTAAGAGGGGGGGCTTATTTATTATAAATGCTAGCATGTTGCTATAAAAACCGTGGGGAAATTCTAGTGTTTGATTTGAAAGTGTTGGAAATTTGTGAAGTAACAGTGGGGCCAGGGATTTTTAATCCATTACATGCTTATTATTAACTAATGGCAGATTCAAGGAGCTATCAACCATGAAGGTATTTGAACCAACGTGGCAACCACCTCATTGAAGATAGAACTCATATCCTTTTGTTAAACTTATGTAACTCATGTGAATGTAGTTCCTGTATTCACAGATCTAAGGAATGCAGTGCATCTGTGAAGGCATTCATTCATTCATATTTATTAAGAATTTACTATGTGAGAGTGCGTTGTTAAGTGCTAAAATACACTGATGAATAAGACAGATATGGTCTTTATCTCCATGAAACCCAGAGTCCAGCTTTCTGACAGGAGTATCTTTTACCATCCCAGAAGATAAATCTGTCTACACTTTTCTAACAACAGCAACAACAAATCCAAAAAACAAAACAAAAATACCTTCCCTAAGCCTATCTACAATGATTACCTAATTTCCCTATTTCCCTTATCCTAAGAGTTCATATATAACCTCTTCTACTCAACTCCCCCCACCCCCCTACACACACACACCAGTTGTGAACTTTAATCCTCTATGGTACAAATATTTCCTTCAAAGCCTATAAATAAGAGCTTTGGGATCAAAGACACTTGGCTGATTACCAATTCAAGTGTCAGTATCTTAAGATTTATAGAACCATCTAGCAATTTATATGTGTCATTTAGCTAGGCCAAAAGTAGACATTCAAATTTAACATTTGAGCTCAAGTAAACTGGTGTTTTGGAGAGAAAAAAAAGCAAAACAAAATCTTTTCATGTCCAGTAGATATACCAGGATAAAGTGGATGTGAACTGTATTCTGGTGAACCCTAAGAATTTGATGATATGCATGACAAAAAGCTGAATCATAATATAATTATATTTGTGGAAAGTTCTTTTTGCAAATTACATTGTTATTTTAAAGAGATCTCGAAGGGAGAAAATGTGCATAACTTTATTTTATAAACTGTAAGAATGGTGAAAAAGTATCACTTTGTATAATCTCTGCCCCCAGTCCTCCCTCCACCCTGAATCATTAAGGCAAATTGACAGAAAGCAAACAAACAAACTAGAGATGCAGTAGTTTGGCAAAGCTGTGGTTGTTTTGGAACTAAGGCCAGTAACAACAGCTATATGTCTGCTTTTCTGATACCAGAAATATTTTTATAAAAATGGAAATCTCTGTCAAACATCTGTATGCTTTACATATATTGACCTTCACAGGATTTTCTAGTTTTATAATTAATAATTGAAATAAAATCAACTTTGAAGATGAATTTGTAATATGTGTCAAACTCAATTACATCTACCATACCAAGCAAAAGAAGAACGTCTCCCTATACCATGTGGGAGTTACTAATGAATCTTTTCTAACCAGACCCGCATGCAGGTTGATGCCACCATCAACAACAGTCTAACTTATAAGTGACTGGGCTGTGTTTGCCCAGCCAAACCCAGAATAATTCATATTATTAAGGTATGTATTGTTTTTGAGGAAAATAAAGATAACCCATCCCTCATTCCTTTCACAGTGTTGGTTTTCAAACCCAAATGAACATGATTTAATACCACATCCTAGGACTGGAAGATATTTCTCATTTTAGATTCAGAGACCCTTGTTGCTCAAACAGTGTACGCTGACCAGCAGTGTCAAAGTCTCCTGGGAGCTTGTTAAGGCAAATGCAGATTCCTGGACCCCATTCCTGACCTACTGAGTCAGAATCTGCATTTTAACAATATCCTCAAGTGCTTTGTATATATCATTAAATTTGAGCTGCACTGTGGCCTAGAGGTTTATTCATGGAATAAATGTATTTTCATTTTACTTACATATTCATGTAAATATGTGGTGAAGTTAGTTCTTGCCTTTTGCAATGATACGCATATGAGCAACATCAGTTCTGAGAGAAAAGTGCCACGCATATCCCTCTCCATTTACCAGGTATTCTAACTGTACTTTGAGTGGCCAGAATACTTGACATAAAATCATAGCACACCCAGCTTTCTTACAGCAAGAAATGTGCTAACACCACTTGCAATTTTATTCACTATAATAAATTGGAGTCAAGTTGCAGCAGAAAATATTTTGTATTGACAAAATTTAATTTTGTTTATTAGTAAGTGAATCTTCTTGCATATCAAATGGGCATTAAAAATTCAGTATTTATTAAGTGTTTTAAAAAGCTGAGTAATGATGGTTTCAGTATGCTGTGGACTTAAAAAGATTAGGGATAATAGTCTTTTGGTGATTGTTGGTCAAATAAGTTTGTAAATTGATATATATGTTTGCTTGCTTATAGTTTGCATTGGGTGTGGGGGACAGGCTATAAGCCAGCAGAGTGGTTATAGCCTAAGGCTTTGTTTTAAGACTAAACTTTTCCCCACACCCTTGATTGATTGCATGATGTGGGGTGGTGCACTCTCATGAGGAATCCCATTATGCTTCAGATAAGTGACTTTGTATCACAGACTTCCTTGTTTGTATATTGGATTAAAGGTTTTGGTTTCTATACTATAAAGTGGGGCAGACTGGGAGCTTGCTCTCTCTTGGTTCCTGAGATTAGCATTAGAGAGGAGAGCAGAAAAAGGCCACGTGGAGCACAGGAGAAGTAACCAAGATGGCAGTGTACTGAAGGAGTAGCTAGTTAGTGCAGAGTTTATGCAGAGAGAAGGAGATGAGGAACAGAGGTGAATAAGGCTAGTGAGCTAGAAACCTTTGATTCTAGGAAACTTAGATAAGTCAGTGGCTTTGTGAGCACTGAATGAGTGGGTTTTGGAGCCCAGAGTGTTTTTACTTGCCTGCTAGGTGCAAGCTAGGATTAAAGATGATGGCCCATCAGTTCGTGGCTCCATTGTTTCATTACCGTCTGTCCGAATCCTATGCGAACCTGCATGGGCCAGGCGGCTGTGATGGTGGCCATGGCTACTGGCTTTACAGTGATTCAACCATTCTTTGATAATCTTTACAATGCAAATCCTGCTGCTCAAAGATGGTGTAGGAGAGAACAAAGTCAAAATAACTGTAGATCCAAATTAAAATGATTAATTTTTATTATTTAACCAGAAAGAGTAACGTGTGGTTAAAGTTTGCTCACTTGCCCTCTTTGACACATTAAATGAGATTAGCTGGTGCTCAGGGCATTAGATATGGAAAGAATTTCAGAAGCTAAAACAGCAGTCCCCTAGGCAGTCAGGTGGAATGATAACTGAACTCTGGTGATTAGGAGATGGCAGTATGTTCTTCCAAATGAACAAACTGGATGCTTCAGATTGAGCCTCTTATGAAATCAATTTAAGAAGTTACACTAGGCCCTGGCAAGGTAGCTCAGTTTGTTAGAGCATCATCCAGATATGCCAAGGTTGTGGGTTGGATCCCCAGTCAGGGTACATACAAGAATCAACAAAGTCTTGACCAATGAATGAATTAATAAGTAGAACAACATATCAATGTCTCTCTCTCTCTCTTCGTTTCTCTCTATCTCAAATCAATCAATAAAATTTTTTTAAAAAGAAATATCAATAAAAGCAATTTATATTTGATTTTTCTTTATGACAATGTTCTTTCAGTGATCCAATATTGCTTTTAATATTAAATGTACTTTCTAGAATTTCTTAGTCCTATTGAACATTTGCAAACAAAACTGTCTATTGCTTGACTACTCAATTCTACTCTTACTACCACCGTCCATCCTAGAGCAAACTCCCTACCTCTTACCAGTCTCAAAGCTAGTTTTATTACCTCCATCCATCTTCCACTCCAACCTATCAGACACAGTGTAGCCAGATTGATGTAAAGTTGGTAGCCACTGCCACCATCACAGCTTCCTGGCCCATGCAGGTTCTCATTAGATTCAGACAGACAGTAATGAAACAACGGAGCCAAGGACTGGTGGGCCATCATTTTTAATCCTAGCTTGCACCCAGCAAGCAAGCAAAAACACACACTGGGCTCCTAAACCCACTCATTCAGTGCTCACAAAGCTACTGACTTATCCGAGTTTCCTAGAATCAAAGGTTTCTAGCTCACTAGCCTTATTCACCTCTGTTCCCCATCTCCTTCCTTCTCTCTGCACAAACTCCGCACAAACTGGCTTCTCCCTTAGCACTCTGCCATCTTGACTGCTTCTCCTGGCCTCCTCCACGTGGCCTTACTCTGCTCTCCTCTCTAATACTAATCTCAGGAACCAAGAGAGAGCAATCTCCCAGTCTGCCCCGCTTTATAGTGTAGAAACTAAAACCTTTAATCCAATATACAAACAAGGAAGTCTCTGATACAAAGTCCCTTATTTGAGGCATAATGGGATTCCTCATGAGAGTGTACCACCCCACATCAAAAAGGGTGGGAAAGGCTTAGTCCCAAAACCAAGCCCCAGGCTACAAGGATCCTGCCTGCCCACAGCCCACCCCTAACACACATTAATATAATCACACCCTCCCAAGCAAGAAGGGCAACCAATACCATCACCTGGGCAATGGGCTTCCACATGGGCAGCGCCATCTTTAACAAAGTGAGCATAATATATTTTACCTGCCCAACAATCTACCCCTATGCTCGCTCACTTCACTACCCACAATCTACACCACCAGCATCCCTGTGCAAGGAAATAAGGCACTGTTGGGCAGATAAAATGTATTATGCTCACTTTGTTAAAGATTACGCTGCCCACGAGGAGGCCGTCGCCCAGGTGATATTAATGTATGTCTCTGTGGGCAGATAGAATCCTTGTAGCCTGGGGCTTGGTTTTGGGATTAAGCCTTTCCCACCCGTTTTGATGTGGGGTGGTACAATCCAATCATGCCTCAGAAGTGACTTTGTATTAGAGACTTCCCTATTTTATATATTGGATTAGAGGTTGTGAAGCTACAATATAAAATGGGGGTAGACTACATGAGGGCTGGCTCTTGGTTCCTGAGATTATCATTAGAAAAGAGAGCAGAGGAGAGCAGAGAAAGGCCACGTGGAGGAGGCCAGGAGAAGCAGCCAAGATGGTGGAGTGCTGAGTGAGATGCCAGTTTGTGTAGAGTTTGTATTTGGGATAAGGAAGGAGATGGGGAACAGAGGTAAATAAGTCTGGTGAGCTAGAAACCTTTGATTCTAGGAAACTCGGATAAGTCAGTGGCTTTGTGAGCATTGAATGTGACTGGGTTTTGGAGCCCAGTGTGTATTTTTACTTGCCCGCCGGGTGCAAGCTAGAATTAAAGACTATGGCCCATCAGTTTTTGGCTCCGCTGTTTCTTTACCGACTGTCCGAATCCAATGCGAACCTGCAAGGGCCGGGCTGCTGTGATAGTGGCCCTGGCCGTGCCTACTGGCTTTACAGGCACATTACACAAATTACAAATACATGACAAATCATACAATTTCAACAATCACAAAGGTACATTTCACCAGTCTCTGAGCACTTTGCCAAAAGCATAAAATGTCCTTGGCCTTCTTTCTAGCTGTTTGAAAGGCTTCCCAGGGCAGGGGAAGGGCCTCCAGCAAACTTGTTCCCCACCCCCCATCAGGGTATTTCACATTGTCCAAAATCCATAAGTCCATCCAACAAAGAAGCCAGTGCTTACCCCGGTCATAGTCTTAGAATCAGTCCACGCACATGGGGTCTCAGCCACCCACCTCATCCCTGCCGTCCTGGCAGGTCTTACTCTGTCCCAAAGAGGAGCACGTGGCAATGGCAGTCAGCATTTCCATCTCCTCTGGAGAGCATGATGGCATTCATCCCTATGTCCCCAAATTGCAGACCTACCAGGAGCATAGCAGGTACTTTTTTCTAGCTGCACTCTCACCTTCTGGAGACTGCAGATCACAACTCCAGCCCGATTCTCCTCATCCTCCAAAGAGGAACTGGAAACATCAGATCCCGCTGCCAGGCTTGAGCCCCAGGCTGCCGCCACCTTCTGCTCTGCGGGCCTTGCAGCTCCGGCCCCAGCCTCAGCACTGGCCTCCTGCTGTTGCTGGCTCTCCACAATGTTCAGGGCAATCTCCAACTCACAAACCTGTGATTCCTCCTCCAGCAGCTGCTCCATTTCCAGGCAAATCTCACAAAGCTGGTCAGCCTCCTTCAGTGCTTGCTTCAGCTCCAGGTCAGCATCTCCTTCTCCCATGTTTGCTCCAGCTCCTTCCACTGCTCAGTTTGCAGGTCCCAGGCAGCCTCTTCCACAGAGCTCTTGGTTTCCTCATGTATGGCTGTAAAAGTCAGCTAGCTTACAGCCCCCAAAAGGACAGCCATGGGGAACCATAACAGCAGCCAGTCCTGTACTCCACCGCTCAAAGGTGGTGGTGGCTTCTTGCCATTGTGTATCGAATCCTGCCACAGACTACACCAAATGTAAAGCCAGTAGCCATGGCCATCATCACAGCCGCCTGGCCCATGCAGGTTCGCATTTGATTTGGACAGTCGGTAATGAAACAACAGAGCCAATAACTGGTGGATCATTAGCTTTAATCCTAGCTTGACCCCAGCGGGCAAGTAAAAACATTCACTGGGCTCCAAAACCCACTCATTCAGTGCTCACAAAGCTACTGATTTATCCGAATTTCCTAGAATCAAAGGTTTCTAACCTCACCAGTCTCATTTACCTCTGTTCCCCATCTCCTGGCCTCCTCCATGTAGCCTTTCTCTGCTCTCCTCTCTAATACTAATCTCAGGAACCAAGAGAGAGCAAGCTCCCAGTCTGCCCCATTTTATAGTGTAGAAACCAAAACCTTTAATCCAATATACAAACAAGGAAGTCTCTGATACAAAGTCCCTTATCTGAAGCATAATGGGATTCCTCATGAGAGTGCACCACCCCACATCAAAAAGGGTGGGAAAGGCTTAGTCCCAAAACCAAGCCCCAGGCTACAAGGATCCTGCCTGCCCACAGCCTGCCCCCAACACATATTAGTATAGTCACGCCCATCCCAAGCAAGAAGGGCAACCAATATCATCACCTGGGTGAGGGGCTTCCACATGGGCAGCGCCATCTTTAACAAAGTGAGCATAATATATCTTATCTGCCCAACTCTTGACTACTCAGTTCTACTCTTACCACCACCGTTCATCCTAGAGCAAACTTTCTACCTCTTACCAGTCTCAAAGCTAGTTTTATTACCTCCATTCATCTCCCACTCCAACCTATCAGACACAGTGCAGCCAGATTGATTTTATAAAGGCCTATTTTGATCATATTACTGCCCTGTTCACAAACCTTATTGGCTTTCTATCACCTGCCAATATCTGAAAACTTTAGCTTTTTCTTCAAAGTCATGGACTATATTTTGCCATCCAGAGCCATATCTCCCAGTGGCAGAAAGAACTGTCTCATCGCTTGGAGGGACCATGTTTTGCCTACTCTGGTCCATTTGTGTGATAGGAAATATTTTACTATCAGGTTTTGAGGGTGAAACATATAACCCAGGTTGAACCAACCAGGGCATGCAATCCCCATTGGTCACAGTTGGGGGTGGGCATATCTCCCATGTCAGCCAACCAAGGCAAATGGACTCAGCTCCCGGACTTTTTGGGAGAAGTTTATTCTTCTTCTGGACTGAGTGTTCTAATGAGGTAAACTTGGAGCTGTCACCATATAGCTTTCCAAACCTGAAAAGGAAATCAGTTTTAGAGAGAAAGGGTCTAGGCAGGCTCCTGGGGACAGAATTTAAGCCATTAGATAAATCAGAGTTAAAGCTAATGTACCTAAACTTTTAATTACTTCAGAGAATACATTCTCTTTTCTGAGTTGAATTTTCTTTCTCTTGCAAGCAAAAGGATACTTATTAATACAATGATCATCCACAAACTGGTTTCTGTATTTTTTTCAGTTCTATGTATTCCCTAACTTTTGTAATAAGTTTACTTTCTTTTTTTTTTTTTTTTGTAATAAGTTTACTTTCATAGTGTTCCACAAAGACTGTCCAAGTTTTATTCTTCTCTCCTTATACATTTGGAATTCTATTATTTTTATAAAATTTTGCCTGATCAGGAGGTGGCGCAGTGGATAGAGCGTCAGACTGGGATGCCGAGGACCCAGGTTCGAGACCCCAAGGTTGCCAGCTTGAGCGCAGGCTCATCTGGTTTGAGCAAAAGCTCACCAGCTTGGACCCAAGGTCGTTGGCTTGAGCAAGGGGTTACTGTTGGGCAGATAAAATGTATTATGCTCACTTTGTTAAAGAGGCCGTTGCCCAGGTGATATTAATGTGGGTTGAGAATCCTTGTAGCCTGGGCCTTGGTTTTGGCATTGGGCCTTTCCCACCCTTTTTGATGTGGGGCGGTACAATCCAATCATGCCTCAGAAGTGACTTTGTATTGGGGACTTCCCTACTTTGTATATTGGATTAGAGGTTGTGAAGCTACAATATAAAATGGGGGCAGAACAGAGTTTGGGCGCTTGGTTCCTGAGGTTAGCATGAGAGAGCAGAAAGAGTAGAGCCAGCAGCGGAAGGAGGCCACGTGGAGGAGGCCAGGAAAAGCAGCCAAGATGGCGGAGTGCTGAGTAAGATGCCAGTTTGTACAGAGTTTGTATCTGGGATAAGGAAGGAGATGGGGAACTGAGGAGAATAAGTCTGGTGAGCTAGAAACCTTTGATTCTAGGAAACTCGGATAAGTCAGTGGCTTTGTGAGCACTGAATGTGAGTGGGTTTGGAGCCCAGTGTGTATTTTTACTTGCCCGCCGGGTGCAAGCTAGAATTAAAGACTATGGCCCATCAGTTTTTGGCTCCGCTGTTTCTTTACCGACTGTCCGAATCCAATGCGAACCTGCATGGGCCGGGCTGCTCTGATAGTGGCCTGGCTGTGGCTTCTGGCTTTACAGTTACTTAGTCTGCTGAAGGCCCGAGGTCAAGGCACATGTGAGAAAGCAATCAATGAACAACTAAGGTGTCACAACACACAACGAAAAACTAACAATTGATGCTTTTCATCTCTCCATCCCTGTCTATCCCTCTCTCTGACTTTCTCTCTGTCTCTGTAAAACAACAACAACAACAAATTTTTATTGATCCCTCAGTTGAAAGCATTCCTTTGCAGAGAACTTCTTTATGAAACAAACTTTTTTTTTTTTTTTTTTTTCATTTTTCTGAAGCTGGAAACAGGGAGAGACAGTCAGACAGACTCCCACATGCGCCCGACCGGGATCCACCCGGCACGCCCACCATGGGGCAACGCTCTGCCCACCAGGGGGCGATGCTCTGCCCATCCTGGGCGTCGCCATGTTGCAACCAGAGCCACTCTAGCGCCTGAGGCAGAGGCCACAGAGCCATCCCCAGCGCCCGGGCCATCCTTGCTCCAATGGAGCCTTGGCTGCGGGAGGGGAAGAGAGAGACAGAGAGGAAAGTGCAGCGGAGGGGTGGAGAAGCAAATGTGCGCTTCTCCTGTGTGCCCTGGCCGGGAATCGAACCCGGGTCCTCCGCACGCTAGGCCGACGCTCTACCGCTGAGCCAACCGGCCAGGGCCAAACTTTTCTTAATTCATAAAGTTTTCCCTTGTTTAATCATTTCTATGCTTGTTCACTCCTTATTAGATGTAGGTGTATGGAGACAAGAACCTTGTTTTATTCTTTGTTTTGCTTAAATAACTTATAACACCTTGTATGTGGAAAATTCTCAATAATAACTAAAGAACATACATTATTTTGGAAGTATTTAAACAGTATAAAAGCTTTGAAAATAAAATAATTTACTATGAATTCACATTTCAGATATAGTTCTTTAAAATATTAATGAAACTGTATTGTGTAATCACACAATACTAAGGCTGAAAAAAAGCTTATAGCATTTGTGGCCTCCCTCCATTTTCAAATGAAGAATGTGAGGACCAATGAGGCAAAAGTCTTATTCATGATATGCTTTTACTGACGTGAAGCAAATAATTCAATTTACGACTAAGTAAATAAATCTAGGAATATAATTAACTCAAAATACACTAGTGATGATAAAATTCAGTTCATGCACAAAATGCTGATATCTGAATTTTTATTTTTATGAATTAGTACCCTAACAAGAAAATGTAGTGGGTGAATAGTCAGATTTAGAAATGCTAGCTAGCTTCATAAAGATTTTGCAAAAGCATTTTAAGAATGTGATAAAATCAAAGGCTTATCGGCCCTGGCTGGTTGGCTCAGTGGTAGAGCATCGGCCTCGCGTGTGGGAGTCCCGGGTTTGATTCCCGGCCAGGGCACACAAGAGAAGCGCCCATCTGCTTCTCCACCCCTCTCCCTCTCCTTCCTCTCTGTCTCTCTCTTCCCCTCCCGCAGCCAAGGCTCCATTGGAGCAAAGTTTGCCCTGGTGCTGAGGATGGCTCTGTGGCCTTCACCTCAGGTGCTAGAATGGCTTTGATTGCGGCAGAGCAACGCCCCAAATGGGCATGCCGGGTGGATCCCGGTCAGGCGCATGCGGGTGTCTGTCTAACTGCCTCCCGGCTTCCAACTTCAGAAAAATACAAAAAAAAAAAAAAAAAAGCAAAAAAAACCCCCAAAAGTTTATCTCATATCTGATAGATATGTAAATTCCAAACTGCCCTCTTAATGTTCCGCTTATCTGTCAGACCTCACCCTTATGGGACTATCCCCCTGAGACAAAGAAATTCCAAAAAACTGAGAAGCTGCCCCAAGGAGGGGCTCTGGACATACCAGGACTTTTGCCTCAGTATCCCCTCAGGCTCTCCCAAACACTATATAACTCGCCCCTAGTCTGTAACCGGAGCTCTTCTCCCCCGGAGAAGTGTCCGGCAGGGTTCCTTTCTTCCTTTCAATAAAGCCTGTTACTCTGGTCTTTCGGACTCCCATGGATTCCAACAATATCAATGAAAATAACCTGATTTTGCTACTGAAAAAGAAGTAATCTGATTTTTAATGAGCTCATGTCAGAGAGAAAGAGAGAGAGATAAGCAACATTAAAATAATTACAGAGGTGATATAATTTACAAGGAATTGGGAATCCTTGGTTTCTAATCCTGGTTCAGATAATTCTCTTAGATTATCCTATATCCATTTACCTACTGTTACAACACATTTGTATGGGGTGGGGTTGGGAAGATAAGATCTTAAAGCTATTTGTGAAAGAAGAAATAAAATTTTGATGTGATATATAATCCTTGTGGATAAATGCTTATGAAATTATAAGTTTTAAAAAATAAGACAACTTTGGTATTTCTTAAAGGCATTTTGTTGCTAAATGGGAGAGACTATTTTTGTTTAAATTTCATAAAGAGTAAATCACTAGAATATTGTATTTTATTAGATTCTTATCAGACTCATGTTAGTCCCTTCTGGACTAATTTGTAAGAGCTTTCTAAATTTTCAGCCTTCCTCGTGTCTTTATTTTAATCAATTCTCTATAATGTAATGAGAATTAACACTCAAAAATAAATGCAAATTACTTCTTAAAATATCTTTCAACTGTCTCCATCAACAAGAGGATAAAATCCACACTATTTTCAGGACAGGCAAAGCTCTTCACTATATTCCCACAAGTCTCCAAGTATAACCCAGCATTACCCAGCTTCTGGCTGTCCCCGGAATGTGCAACCCGGGTCACAACTCCAGGCGTTCATGCAAGTGGCTCCTTCTACTCGCAGCCCCTTGCTAACCTCTTCTCCTTCACGTGCTAGGGAAGCCTTGTTCCTTTCAGGCCTTTGCTCCAGGGTCAGCCGCTCTCTGGTTTCCTTTTACTCCTGTGTGCCTCATTTGTGACTGCACACTGGCTTTATGCATGTGTCATCAGTGATATTTCACAAGACTGTAATTATTTATTTGCAAACCTGCCTCCTCCACTAGGCTGAGATGTCCTTGCAGGCAGAGCTAGAGCTATTGCTTGCCACCCGGGAAATGCTTGCTAAATGTTTATTAAATGAATAAACTTCCATCTTTTCATTAATAAGAATGTCTTGATGTTTCTAAAGTGATGCATTCCATTTTTTAGTGAGTAAGTAGACAAGAAATATGTCACTGCTAATCAAGAAAATAAATTTTATAGGTTTCATCCATTTAGCAAAATAAGGGATTGGGCATTCAAAAATAAAAGAAATCTTTTAAGCCCTTTAATGAAAAGTTAATTTCAGGCACATGCGGTATTAACTAAAGTAAGACCCGCAGAAGGGTGGAGTTGGAAGGGATGCTGGAACTTGTGAGATCAGGCACTTGACTTTACAAATGAGAAACCTGGGGCCTAGATAAGTTAAGAGACTGACCTGATCAAGGCTTCTGGCCTGGCCAATCCTCTACCCAGCTCAGGAGTGCTGGAATGTCCGGGCCTGACTGTTTCAGAAAAAGGAATGTCAAAGACTACCTGATGGACCTTTTGGTCCTTCCTGAAAACCAGGACAGGCCTGAGGGGCACAGAACAGTGTCTTTAACACTGTTATGAGATTCTCCTACCTGATGTAAAGAAGAAAAGCTTCTGAGGTGGGGTGGGGTGGGTGGGAAATTTGATACGTTCTCTGCTATAATGAACTGATGAGGCTCATTTTATACCAGCAAGTACTCCAAAGGGGATGGATTGAGTTTGGAAAGTGGGAATATAGCTACAGCTTTGGAATCTCTCAGACTTTTAGGAAAAAAACCCCACAACATAAAAGTCAGACAATTGACAATTATATGTAATATGCAAATACCTTTAAGAATAAATTAAAAAAAAATAATTCAACAGGCACATGGGCAAAATGTGAATAAAAAACTCATAAAATAAAGAAGTATAAATGGCATGACCGGGCAGTGGTGCAGTGGATAGAGCGTCTGACTGGGACGCAGAGGACCCAGGTTTGAAACCCCGAGGTCGCCAGCTTGAGCGCAGGCTCACCAGCTTGAGCGCAGGGTAGCTGGCTTGAGTGTGGGATCATAGACATGACCCCATGGTCGCTGGCTTGAGCCCAAGGTTGCTGGCTTGAGCAAGGGGTCACTCGCTCTGCTATAGCCCCCCGGTCAAGGCACATATGAGAAAGCAATTAATGAAGAACTAAGGAGTGGCAACAAAGAGCCGCAAAGAATTGATGCTTCTCCTCTCACCTTTCCTGTCTGTCTGTCCCTACCTGACCTCCTCTCTGTCTTTATCTCTCACACACACACACACACACACACACACACACACACACACACACACGAGGGATAAATGATCAATAAATATAAATGATAGTATTCTATAAGTAACAACATTGTTGACAGGGTTGGCAAGGTTTTTTTTTTTAATGCTCAGTATTGGAGAGGAGTTTGAAATGTGTGCTTTTCCTACATTACAGCGAGGCACTGTCTTAGCACAACTTTTCTAGAAGACACTTTGGGAATATGTTCAAGAGTTTCAAACTGTTTGTATCTTATGATTTATAGTTCCACTTTCAAGAATTTAAAAAGAGTCACACATTTACACTAAGATTTATATGTGAAGCATTATTTATAATAACAAAATTTGCAAACAACTTAAATGGCCAACAATAAAAATGATAATTTATTAATTTGGATATGATGAAACACTATTCATCAGTAAAAATAGTGATTTGAAAAGTAACAGCATAAAAATATTTTAGTAAATATTAATAAAATATGTGGTTTCTGTCAAAGTATTTGTATAGAGAATGTGTATGTATATACACCATGTATATGTGTATAAATATACATATAAAATTCTTGCTATCTGACTCTTATTAACTATATGGGCACTCATTATAATCTCTTGTAAATAAACATCTCCAAAAATTGACTATAACCAGTTCCCCTATCCAAATTCATTATCTAAATTAAAAACAAAATGATAAGGAATCTGCAAACACTGTCTAGGGAAGACTTCAGTTGCCCTGAGTCCTGGCGAGAGGATACACAGAGCGCTGCAGGCTCACCGCACCTGCGCCCCACAGGAGTGTAAATGTGCTGTGCATCACCACCATCCCTTTCTCTGCTCTCTCCCAGATGGTCCACATTCAACACTACCAGTGATCACTTCTGTGAGGCACCTGAGGGCTCTGCCAGCCCAGGTCCACGGATGTTACTTTTATTATCCAATGCATTATTTTACCATTTATGTTACCGACCGTATTTCCCGTGATACCAAAGGAAACTGTAATTTGTGTTTGCTAATGCGTGCTGCATGTAAACATACCTACTAATGAGTTCGCTAAGCGTTTAATAATTGGGTAATTGGTGTTTTATCATGCTTTATATTACACAGAAATTCTTGGTGGATTGTTATATTTGTGTTTAAGAGTATTTTTTTAATGTTTTTCTTTACAGAAACAGAGAGAGAGTCAGGGAGAGGGATAGACAGGGCAGACAGACAGGAACGGAGAGAGATGAGAAGCATCAATCATCAGTTTTTCATTGCGACACCTTAGTTGTTCATTGATTGTTTTCTCATATGTGCCTTGACTGGGGGCCTTCAGCAGACCAAGTAACCCCTTACTCGAACCAGCGACCCTGGGTCCAAGCTGGTGAGCTTTGCTCAAGCCAGATGAGCCCGCACTCAAGCTGGTGACCTCGGGGTCTCGAACCTGGGTTCTCTGCATCCCAGTTCGATGCTCTATCCACTGTGCCACTGCCTGGTCAGGCTGTTTAAGAGTATTTTAATGCTGTGTGAGGAAATTATTTAAAAAGTTTTGATGGACTGAGAACATGTTTTTATATATAGAATAATTAAATATAGCTCCTGTTAATTGAAAATTTGCTACACTTCTTTTTGAGAAGTAGATTATATTCAGATAAGATGTTTGTGTGTGTGTGTGTGTAAATTTTCTATTTTGTACTAAAATTAAATGCCCCTGAACTGTTTGCAGTGTCTTCTTTGTGATACTGTGAGTCTAAGTTTTATGCTGTATTTCTATATTTTCTGAATTTTCTAAAATGAGGTTTTGACATGAAGTTTTCCCAACAAAGCAAAAGAAGAGAAATAAATGAGGGCCTAGAAACTTCACTTTAGTGACTTCAGTGAGAGTGGAAGAAAGTTGAACCATATTTGTATAAAGGGTGTGGGAAGAACATGTTTTTCATAAATTTATCATGGTTAATACCTAAGTTTAAGCCCTGGCCGGTTGGTTCAGTGGTAGAGCATCGGCCCAGAGTCTGGATATCCTAGGTTTGATTCTCAGTCAGGGCATACAGGAGAAGCGACCATCTGCTTCTCCATCCTTCCTTCTCCCCCCTTCTCTCTCCCTCGCTCTCTTTCTCTCCTGCAGCCATAGCTCAATTGATCCTAGCGAGTTGGCCCAGGGTGGGCCCCGAGGATGGCTGTGGAGCCTCTACCTCAGGGGCTAAAAATAACTCAGTTGTAGAGCAACCAGCAAGGAGCCCCAGATGGGGAGAGTATCACCTGGAGGAGGCTTGCCAGGTGGATCCCTGCCAGGACACCTGTAAAAGTCTGTCTCTCTGCCTCCCTTCCTCTCACTTAATAATAATAATAAAATAAAATAAATCCCCAAACCACCCTAAATTTATGGCATAAATTCTGAGTAAATAGATTAGAAAACTAGTTAACAGATTCTTCTCTCTCTCTCTCTTTTTTTTTTTTGCATCTGAAGAATTCATGCTACTTTGTGTCCCTTGGCTGTTATTGTGAGCCAGAGGGTAGGAGCTAGCAACTCTAGGTGACAAATCACAGATTCTAGGCATTGAATGTTAGGATGGCTACCCTGAATTTATACTATCTGTAAGGCAGGAACATAAACATTTACAAGTTTTGTTAAAACTTTGTGGTAAGGAGGTACAAACACTTTCTATAACTGAGCGGTCCCAAGTTCTTCAGCTTTCAGGAGTATGTCCTTTTATTAGGAGCACTGGCGGGTCTTTGTATCACTTGATTGACAGGAAGTCTCATTCGTACTTACTTTCTCTTTCTGTGACTTCCCAGGGAGTACTTATAGTTCCTACATCCATCTGAGTTGTGTCTTTGGGTTTCTTGTTTCCTCATAACCATTCTTCAGGCTTCTGTAGCAAGTCACACATTTATCCCACATAGGTCCCATCCGAAATCACCCAAACTTGTGGTTTTCAATAAAACTTTATAGAAGGCTTGCAGTTAACAGAATGGGGAAAACACAACTGGTAGGTAGATGCTGCTGTTTCCAACTGACCTTTACCCATTTTTCTTGGTCAATGCCATATTAGAAGAAACCACTCTTCCTTATCGACAGGAGTGACTTTGACCAAGTACTTTCTGTTCTTGCGTCCAGGGCCTGTGAGCTGGACACATTTCCGACACTCGTGGACGGCCTTTTACTTACTATGCAGATCAGTGTCACTCCTCAGTCTCCATCTGAGATCAGAATCTTGCTCTTCTAGTTGCTTTGCTAAAGGCTCATTCAATTGTTTTTCTCAAATGAGAGGGTTCTGAGACCAAAAGTTAAAACTGGTCCCCCACCATGAGTAACACAAAGAATGGCAGAAACTTTGAAAATATGCAATATTTAAAAAAACTTCAAAGCTCTTAGAATCAATTCCTTGCGCTTAGCTATATTCAAGAAACTTGATGTCTCTCCTCATTCTTCTCCATTCTCTCAAAATTTTTCAAACAGGAACTGTTTCCAGGCAGCCCTAATATTAGTTAGGGGTGTTTATGGGGGTGCTTCCCAAACCATGCTCCAGCAGTCATGCTTTCTTTTCTCCTATGTTACTTTTCTAATAAGCAATGGATGAGAAATGAAAATGAATAATACTGTGGTCGTTATTATTACTTTCAGATATACAAACTATCATTGAATCCCAGCTCTGATACATACCAGATGTATGAGTTTGGACAAAAAAAATAGGCTTTTGTAAAGTCAGTAGCCCCGGCCACCATCACAGTCTCCTGGCCTATGCAGGTTCGCATTAGATCCGGACAGACGGTAATAAAACAATGGAGCCAGGAACTGGTGGGCCATAATCTTTATCCTAGCTTGCACCCAGCAGGCAAGAAATACACACAGTGGTAAAACACTTCTCTTTCCAATCAGGGCTCCCAAAGCCACTGACTTATCTGAGTTCCCTAGAATCAAAGATTTTTACCTCACCAGCCTTATTCACCTCGGTTCCCCATCTCCTTCTCTCTGCACAAACTCTGCACAAACTGGCTTCTCCTTTAGCACTCCGCCATCTTGGCTGCTTCTCCTCTCCTCCATGTAGCCTTTTTCTGCTCTCCTCTCTAATGCTAATCTCAGGAACCGAGAGAGAGCAAGCTCCTGGTCTGCCCCACTTTATAGTGTAGAAATCAAAACCTTTAATCCAATATACAAACAAGGGAGTCTCCGATACAAAGTCACTTAGGGTGGGAAAGGCTTAGTCTTAAAACTAAGCCTTAGGCTATAACGACCCGGCCTGCTTACAGCCTGTCCCCCACACCCAATGCAAACTATAAGCTAGCAAACATATATATCATATTTACAAACTTATTTGACCAACAGTAATCCAATCTAAGGTAGAGATTTCCCTACCTTGCTTTCTCCTACCTTCATGTAATCTATGTATGTTCTCTCCAAATGTATAAAAGAGGTGGCAAAACTGTCATTCTCTGGGAGTATTTGAAATCTTGCTTCTTAGCATGTCATCAGTTTGGCTTATATAGACTCAAATAAACTCCTATGAAATTCTCTACAGATATGGATTTTTCTTATATTGACATGTGGCTTTTGTAAATGACTGAATATCATTGGGCTTTAGCTTCCTCAACGATAAACTGAGGATAACAATACCTACCATTAAGATTTGTTATGAAGATTGGAAACACATTCTGTAGAGCACTGAGCAAGGTGTCTTGCACATTATAAATGATTTATAAATTTTGACTATTGTAATAATTATGATTGTTAGTGGACTTTTTCCATGCCAGGGGCTGGCCATGTCCCAGGCTATCTGGGAACTTTTGCGTGTTAGGTGACCTCCAGGTTCTTGACTCCTGCAGGAAAAAGACATGAGTCCATGTGAAAATGACAGTACATTTATTAAAGCATGGGACAGTGAGGCAAAAGAAGGGCTCCTGAGACAGGATCAGGAGGTAAGCTGATGATGAGCTGCCACTGTCCATTTTCCCTTGGGTGCAACTCTTGTTGGGACCCTGAGAATTTAGAACAGGAGAAGCGAAGTCAGGCCTGAAGAAAAGGGGGCACAGGCATGCTCAAAGAAGAGCGTGCGCTGGCATCCTTTGTCTTGAGGATTTAAAAAATTTATTTTTTAAAAAATTGAATTTATAGGGTTGACATTGGTTAAAAAACTTATAGAGGTTTCAGGCATGCAATTCTATACATCTGTATATTGTATTGTGTGTTCACCACTCCAAGTCAAGTCTCCTTCCATCACCTTTTATCTCTTCTTTACACTCTTCTCCCTCCCCTCTCCCTCCCCTCTTCCTCTCTGGTAATCATCGTACTGCTTAACTGTGTCTTTGAGTTTTGTTTTGTTTTATTTTATATTTTGCTTAATCCCTTCACCTTTTTCATTTGTTTCCCAACTTTCTACCTTCTGACAGCTGTCAGTCTGTTTTCTGTATCTGTGAGTCTGTTTCTATTTTGTTTGTTAGTTTATTTTGTTCATTAAATTCCACAAATAAGTGAAATCATATGGTACTGTCTTCTTCTAACTGGCTTATTTCACATAGGATAATACTCTCCAGGTTCATCCATGCTGTTGCAAAGGGTAAGATTTCTTTTTTTTTATGGCCACCTATTTTTCCACTGTGTAAATGTACCACCATTTCTTTATCCACTCATCTACTGATGGACACTGGGCTGCTTCCAAATCATGGCTATTGTAAATAATGGGCAGTCAACATAGGGGTGCATATGTTCTTCAAATGAGTGTTTTGGGTTTCTTCAGATGTATTCCCAGAAGTGGATCACTAGGTCCTAAGGCAGTTCCATTTTTAATTTTTTGAGGTAACTCCATACTGCTTTTTGCAGTGGCGCACCAATTTGTATTCCCACCAACAGTGCAGGAGGGTACCTTTTTCTCCATATCCTCCATAACAAACACTTGTTTGTTAATTTATTGATGATAGCCATTCTGACAAGTGTGAGGTGATAACTCATTATAGTTTTAATTTGCATTTCTCTGATGATTAGTGACAGTGAGCATCTTTTCAATGTCTATTGGCCATTTGTATGTCCTTTTTGGAGAAGTATCTATTTAGGTCATTTCCTCATTTTTCAAATGGATTATTTGTCTTTTTGGTGTTGGGTTGTATAAATTGTTTATAAGTTTTGGCTGTTAACCCCTTACCAGATGTATCATTGGTGAATAAATGAAACTAGACCACCTTCTTACACCATACACAAGAATAAACTCCAAATGGATTAAAAACTTAAATGGTAGACTCAAAACCATAAAAATCCTAGAAAAGAATATAGGCAATAAAATCTTGGACATTTCTTGTAGCAATATTTTTTCTGTTATATCTCCTTGGTCAAAGGAAAGGAAAGGAAAAGTAAACAAATGGAAATACATCAAACAAAAACATTTTTCACTGCAAAGGAAGTCATCAACAACATGTCCTGAGGGTTTTATCTATTTCTATAGATGGAAATTTTAGGGGAAGATCTGAATAGAATATTCATCAGGTTTTTCAGTGTGACATTTAGTGTGATGCTGTATAAAATAAGTGCAAAATGCAGCTTGGGGTCATTCTCTGGCTAGTTTTTTCTTTTTCTAGGATAAGTCTGGTCTGATTGGTTTGTTTGTTATACATATCCCTGACTAAGGTGATTAAACCACCTGCTCTCAGATATCTTTCGTTAGGGAAGATAGCTTTAGACCATCTGCTCTTAGGTATCTTTGGATAGAAAAGATAGAGTCTTGTGATTCATTAGCGGACTTTACTCAGTGGCTCCAGCCATTTGTTTAGTCATTTGTCTCAGTTTCCTCCTTCTACTTGCCAGGGAATTTTCCTAAATTTCTTACTAACCTGCTTCATGATAATGAGGATTACATCTTTAACTCCTTCGCTTGTCTTCCCCTCTGTCACAAAACCCCCAACTCTGATTAAATCCAATCTTCTATTTTTACACCTGCTAAACAATGCTGACATTATACTAAATTCAGGCCCACAAATCTCAGATAGCTCTTGGCGCTGCCCAACAATCTTGTTTTCATATCCTTAGTCAATCCACTGTCTCATGCTCCTGATCCATACTATTTCTTTCCCTTAACTTACTCTCAGCTGACTACTTCAAATTTTTTTAAATGTCATTAGATAAATAAAAAAAAAACCCAAGAACATAATCTCCATACTCCTCTGCCACTGCATCTGTTAATTTACTTGCATTTGTGCCTGTATGCTTTCCTTTCCTTTCCTTTCCTTTCAAAACACACATATCCTGCTCCTGAGGCCAACCCTTCTTGTGAGCTGGATCCCATTGTCTCTTGACTCTCCAGAGCTTCATGCCTGCACTCTCCCATCTCACTTACACTGTAATTTGTTTCCACTCCATTTTTCATTTCCATTACCCTAAAAACATGGATAATATCTCCCACCTTAAAACAGCAGCACACTCCTAATCCTCATCATCCTTTCGCTATCAATTCTTTTCTTTGTTTCTTTACAGCTAAATGATGAGAGACTTAACTATTCTGGATGTTTTTGTTTCCCCCTTTTTAGTTTCTCAGAATTCTAATTCATCTGAGTGTTTGACCATCCTGTGCTACCAAAACTGCTTTGTAAAAGTCACTAATGACCTTTATGTTATCAACTCTGTCAATTTTCAGTCTCCAGCTTACTCAACTGTTGGCAGCATTTGATACAGATTGTCACTCCCACTTCTTAAAAACACTTTCTTCATTTCCCCTGGGACATCACTCTCTTTTGGCTTCCTTCTAGCTGGGCTGCTTCCTCCTCAGCTGAATCATGGCTGTGCTCTGGGGCTCAGTCCTTGGGATTTGTCTTTATCTACTTTCATTGTCTGGATGATCTAATCCCGTTCTTCAGCTTCTTTACATTGATGACTCAACATTTTGTCTCTAGTCTCTTCTCTTGCCCCTGAACTCCAGACTCAAATTTCCAACTGCTTGCTTGACATTTTCATGTAAATGCATAATAAATATTTCAAACCTAACAGGCAACCCAAATCAAACTCTTGTTTTCCACTTCCCTCTAAAATTGTTCTCTCCACAGTTTTTCTTCCCATTCTTCCAGTTGCTCAGGCTCAAAACCTTGAATCATCCTTCACTCTTCTCTTTTCATTCCCAGTCGATCAGCAAATCCTGTCCATTCTACCTTTGAAATAGGCAGACTACTTCTTTCTACCTCTCTAGCTGCCACTCTGCTTTGGGTCACCATCATCTTTCACCCGGACAAGCAATAGCCTCCCGAACAGTCTTTCTGCTCCCACCCTGGCCCCTCCACAGACTCTTCTCCACAGATGTCAGAATAGCTCTTTTAAAACACTGTTCTGCTCAAATCTGAATCCTTAGGCCTGCAATACTACATGGTCTTCCCTAGTAACCTCTCTGCTCTTCTCTTCTCTTATACTTCATTTTGTTCATCAGTTGGATCCAGGCAAACTTGCTTTCTTGAGGCTCCCCTCCCTCCCCACTGCATACTCTGACTCTGGCAATGTATAAGAAGATTCTTCCTCTTGCTATCTATGTAAATCACTTTCTCACTTCCTTCAAGTCTTTGCTGTAAAGTCATTATCAAAGATACCTCGCTGATTATTCTAAAAAAGTACCCCAATTGCTCTCTCTGCCCTGTATAGTGTGTGGATGGAAAAAAGGCCACATACTAAACCCGACAAGCTCAGGGAAGGCAGGCCTTACAAACTCAGAGACTGAAAGTAACCACAAAAAACAGTCTGAACATAAAGATTCTTCACTAAAAGTGGCGAGGGGTGGGGAGTCAACATCCTAAGCCTGTAGCTTCTTGACAAAGGTCAGTTTTACTTACAGGGTCTTTTTATTGTCTTTTTGCACCTAAGACAACATACTTTTGCAATGTCAGAGTAATCTTTTCCAGCTCCTCCTGACACAACCCCCAGCACCGGCAGGAGGCCACAGAACCCTTGTGTCGTCTTGCTCCTGCACCCCATCTCTCCGTGCTGTAATTATTAACTCTCTCGTGTGCACCAATGGAAAAAGCATTTTGCTCTTTATCCAATCCCAGAGAATTCTCAGCTTGGCTTTCTCCCACCCCCTAATCTACCACCAATGGATGTCATGTACCCCCTGCCTATGCACATCCCCTCCTTTTATTGTAATGTGTAAAATAAGCTGCAAAACCACATTTTCCAGAGCATTTTTTCAATCTATTTAGATTTTGCTTCCTGACAATTGTAGTCAGTTTGGCTCAAACAAACACAAAAAGTCTCTACGGGTTTGGATGTTCCTTACATTGACACATACTTTAGTGTTTTTTTTCTTAGAAATTGTCACTGCCTTCATATATATTTTTCTATTTATATTTGTGCTCCTGTGATATCGTGACCTATAATAATATATCTAGTAAGTAAAATGTTTTTTTTGAGTTATGTGAACTGCTCTAGCAAATTAATTGAACCCAAAATGGGGATTGTTGAAACCTCCTAGTTACAGCCAGTATGCAAGAAGCACAGGTGACAACCTGGAATTGTGATGGGCAGTTGAAATAGAGGGCAGTCTTGGGGGACAGAAACCTAAACCTTGAAATCTGATGCCATCTTTGGGTAGATAGTGTCAGAATTGAGTTGAATGGTTGGACACCCAGCTGGTGTCCAAGAATTTTTAGTAGTGTGAGAAACTCTATTTTATAACACACATACTGAAATTGATGATCAGAATCCTTAGTACTTTTAAATGAAATGCTAGTTCTAAAAAAGCAAAGACTTTTTTCAAATTACTGCTATATCCTTGATCAAATCAACAAGCAAACAAACACATACATAAACACACAAATATATATATACACATGTATACACACATGCATATATGTATATTTGCATTATATGTATGTTTATATCTTTGTTGAGCAGATGACAATTTAGAAGACTTTCAACTAAGTCTAAGTTTTATTTATCTAGGGCCATAGTCAGAGCCTGGACTGCTTCTCTGTGAGGTATTTTCTCCACTTGACCTCTTGCTCTACTTGCTTTGAAGTATGTTCTTTTGCTTTTCTCACCAAATTTTGACTTTTGCTGATACAAACCAGTATTTCTGCTTCATATTCACATCTAACCACAACCGACAGCTACAGCTGTTATGCTTGCTTGACTTTAAATAGCCATGGGTAGTCTGATCTGTGATTTGCCCTGACAGATCAATTTCCCTACTGTGTACTTCACATGCTACTTCTTGGCACAGTTGGTATCAGCTCATGTACCACAACTTCCTGTCCAGTGCTTTACTTATTATATTGTACTCTAAATGCATTCTGTAAGGTAGATAAAAAGAAAACAACTCAAATTCCATCACACAGTTGCTGGGGAACTTGTAAAACCTTTAGTGAAGACATGGGGTTATACATTTTTCAAACAATCAAATGTCTTATATGGCACCAGATTTGAAAAAGGCTATTCAGCCACTATTGGGTTTTAGATCAGTCTTTTGAGTCCCATGGTGTCTTCTTCATTGGTTCTTTAGCTTCTGAAGTAATCATCCTGTTCTTAATCATCACTGAATGGCAGAGATAATCTTCGCTTCCATGAAGCAGCCAATGGCAGCAGAAAAGTCTTCCCAGGAATACTTATATGTTCTTAGTGGGAGTGAGCAATGTTATAATCTTTTAGAAGACAACCTAGAAAAATGTATCACATTATAAAATGTGCAACTGTTTTGGCATAAAATCTTATTGCAAGGATTTTGTCATAAGGATATATTTATTAAAGTGTATCATGATATACATTCAGGGAAGCCTATTGTGGCACTCTTTCAAATATAAAATATTGGGAAACCATATAAACCCAGTATGGTCTTGATTAAAGTGGATTTTGGGAAGTGAATATGTAATTATTATAAAAAATGATATATTGAAGTGGGAAGATGGCTTTAATATACTGGTGATTTTAAAAAGCATGTTATAGAACATTATGTATAGTATGGACACATTAATTTAAAATATTATGTGTGCACAGAAGTCCAGAAAGCTATATTAAACTGCTCACAGTGAATACTTTAGGGATTAGAACTATAGGAAGTATGTGTATTGCAAGGTGAGGAGAAAAGTGTGTAGAGGTGGAAGGAAACTTAGTCTACTTCATTATTTGATATTTGAAAACAAAATTATAAAATAGGTTTAATAATAAAAACATCTAAAGGTTTTAATTTTGAAAATAATCTTTCCTAGAGCATCTGAAATTTCTATTACAACACATCTCTTGGGATCACTGTTACTGTCCAAGCCTATCTTCTATCACTTTATGTCTCCATCACCAAGACATATGTGGGATCAACAGGACCATTATTTCCTTATCTTCTCACCATACTGGGACCAGTTCTTACCCTCAGCAATGCTCTCTTAAAATTGAGTTTTCATAAAACATTCTATAGAGTTGAATGACTTTAATAAATATCTAAAGTAATCTCCTTTCTTTTTATTTTTTTCCTTCCTTCTCCCTCTATCTCTATCATATCAATCTCTAGCTCTAGTTTTTTATCTATCCATCTATCAATCAATCAATCAATCAATCATCTATCTATCTGTCATCTACCTAATCTAAATATCTAAATTCAGATACCGCAAAAGCCCCAGGACCTTTAGAAATGTAGCTACTGGATTTGTTGATAAAAGACCCTCCATTTGGAATCTCTTGACAGGATATGAACCATATTCTTAGGCTTTATGGCTGCAGCAGTGTCTCTTAAAAGTCTGTATGCTGCTTATTTTCTCTCTGTGCTATCCAAAAGCTATCTCACTGCTGTGTGGAGTTCTTCAGATATTGATAGAAGAAGCTTAGACATAACATTTCAGAAGCTTGGGACAAATTCTGCTGCAAAAGAAACAAACAAAATCATACTTTGCGTTTCTTTTCTTTTTAAGTAAGTAAAAAGGAACAGAGAAACTGGTGGTTCCAGATGCTTTTTTACATCTGCTAACAAAGTTCCTTGGATCGAGAAGAGATTGCCTTTCTTTATGCTGAGAGAAGCAGAAATGGAAATTATTCCCATCATTGCTTAGCTCAAACACTTGGGAATTTATTGACAGTTCAGCAAAAACAGTTAAAAAAAAAAGAGAAAAGGATAAGCAGTCTGTATTTGGGCAAGACCTTCTTCTGCAGATATGATCGTGTGAAGCCAAGTGTCCTTCAAGGCCATTAAAATGACTCACGGAAAGGGAAGAGGCTATTCAGACTAATTCCTAAGGAAATAGCTCTTTTGCTCTGAGGTTTTCTTCTACAGTTTATACTCCCTTGTTCTTCTTCACCCAAATTACCTATCCAGCCTGTCTTCCTAGACCAACCTGCTTGGTTGACTCTCATCCTTCTCCCAACCTGATCCTGCAAAGCAAAGCTTACTTGTCCCATGTTCTATTTTCTTGGAGCCCAGATGTTGGGCAGGAATGTAGTGGAAAGAATCCCTGACTAATCTTCAAGTGCTTTGGCTTCAAGCATTTCCTTAGAAGAGGTTTTTAAGATCAAATAGCATAAAATGAACATAAGACCTTTTGGTATATTAAATATTATTATATCTAAGTTGTTGTAATCATGTTCTTCCCTACAGCTCAAAGCTCTGTGACCTTCTGCAGGTCACTTGACCTACCTGGGATTTTCTTTCCTTGGCTATAAAGTCCAGCAGGTGCTAAATGCCATTTGAACAAAGATTTTTCTAAAGCATCTCTTCAGCTCACGGAAGTAATTAATAACCTCAAGGTAATAATAGAAGAATTATTTGGGGGCAGAAGAGCAATGGGAGGAACTTTGGTTCTCAATCTTGTTGGTGCTGTTGAATAGATTGAGAATGGCATGCCCAACATTGCAAGAAAAACATTATGGTAGGGAATTAATCATGAATGCATATTCCTTAGGCTAGCAACTGATTAAGTGAAGTAAAGTTGTAAAGGAGGTTTTCTTTTGTTAATGAACAAAGCACAAAATCATTACACATTTTAAAGAAAATGATCTTTTTCTCTTATAAACCAGCAACTTTTTAATTTCTTTTTTAATTACAGTATTCTCTATCCTTAAAATACCAAAAGTTTTTTCATTCTTGGGCACTGTTAATATAAATTAAGAACAGGGTCACTTACTGAGAAAACCAAGCTGATTGCTCTGGTCCAATGGTCTAAGGCAAGGTTCAGTGTCCAAGAAATAGCTGGGAATCAGTATGTGATCTAGAAACTGCTCTTAACTGTTGGGGACCGAAAGTCAACAGGGTCTTTGCAGTTTAGATTTGGGAGGAACAGAGGTGTGGGGAACTGGCAGTAAGCTGGCAGTCTGCCCAACCCCCCACCTCACTTATTCTGTGAAGTTGCTAAAGGCTGTTAAACTATGGTGCTGGATTGTTTATACTCATTCTACCGCCCCCCCCCCCCATGTCCTCCAGAAAGACTGGAAGCAAGTTTCTTTCATTCTTTGTTTTGTGAAGTTAAGATGTTATGTATGGTGGGGGTTTTCTTCACTTGGTAGAATTCTTGGGTTGCCTTGGAATGTGATCAGAGATCTCTTTGATTTGCTAATGGCCCACTTTGCCCTATAAATAAAGCAAGAAGCGGGTGTGGAACATGCTCTGTTCTTGCCATCAGCATTGCAGAGGCCTCCCGAACCCATCCTTTTACTTTAAGCCTATTTTCTTAATTCCGCACCATTCCCACTCAGGACCTGGAATTACTAGCCACTCTGGTTCACGGCACTTAACATTCAGGGTTCTTGTGTTTTCCAAGGAGTACTTATGAGGATCTCAGTCATCTGATTTCCATAGAACATTTATACCTTTTCCCTGGCTTGAAGAATTGTCTGCAGCAAGGATTAGGTAGAGGCTATAGGTAAGAGAGTTGTTTTTTCTTTTTTACAGAGACAGAGAGAGAGTCAGAGAGAGAGGGATAGACAGGGACAGACAGACAGGAACGGAGAGATGAGAAGCATCAATTATTAGTTTTTTGTTGTGCATTGCGACACCTTAGTTGTTCATTGATTTATTTATTTATTTTTTTTATTTTTTCTGAAGCTGGAAACGGGGAGAGACAGTCAGACAGACTCCCGCATGCGCCCGACCGGGATCCACCTGGCACGCCCACCAGGGGGCGACGCTCTGCCCCTTGGGGTGTTGCTCTGTTGCGACCAGAGCCACTCTAGCGCCTGGTGCAGAGGCCAAGGAGCCATCCCCAGCACCCAGGCCATCTTTGCTCCAATGGAGCCTCGCTGCGGGAGGGGAAGAAAGAGACAGAGAGGAAGGAGAGGGGGAGGGGTGGAGAAGCAGATGGGTGCTTCTCCTGTGTGCCCTGGCTGGGAATCGACCCCGGGACTTCTGCACGCCAGGCCGATGCTCTACCACTGAGCCAACCGGTCAGGGCTGATCATTGATTGCTTTCTTATATGTGCCTTGACTGTGGGCCTTCAGCAGACTGAGTAACCCATTGCTTGAGCCAGCGACCTTGGGTCCAAGTTGGTGAACTTTTGTTCAAACCAGATAAGCCTGTGCTCAAGCTGGCAACCTCGGGGTCTCAAACCTGGGTCCTCGGCATCCCAGTCTGATGCTCTATCCACTGTGCCACCACCTGGTCAGGCCAATAAGAGAGATTTTGATAGGATCAGCATCCTTTACATTATCTGTCCTTGTGCATCTATTGTCTTATTCCATCTTCCCATGAACGTAATGAAGAGTCTGAGTGGAAGATGGCCATTTTTTTCTTTTTGATATACACCTTCTATTAAGAGGTAGAATCTGTGTCCCCTCTTCTTAAATCTAGGTTGGCCCTGTGATGTTTCTGTTTTAACCAGTAGAAATTGAAAGATGTTAGAAGTCTAACTACCTTGAGACTGTTAAGCTGGAGAAACCACATGTGGGTACCTCAGGCCACAGTCCCAGCTAAGCCTGGCCTTCCTCATTATCCTGCTAAGGCACAGATATGTGAATGAAGTCATCTTGGGTTTTCAGAACAGTTCATACACAAATAATACCACTGTGTAAACTCAGTCAACACTAAATGGAACACGTATAACCAGCTAAGGCCCGCTCAATTTCTTGATCCATAGAGTCATGAACTATGATAAAATGGTTGTTGGTTTAGGTTACTAAAATTATAGGGTAGTTTGTTACACAGCCATAGGTAGATAACTGGAACAGAAAATAGTAATCTCATTTTATAGATGAACCATGAGGTGTTCAGACAGCTATTGAAAGTTACTTAAAGACTTGAATCCAAACTCTCTTACTAGAAATACAGGCTTAATTATACCACATTTATTCTTTATGATAATAATACTTTTTTCACTCTAAGGAATGGTCTTTTAAATCTCAAGACATGCAATTTATATAACTTGTTGTATTGTTTCAGAAAGCTTAGGGAAAAATTTAAAGCTCAATTATAGTAGTTACAGATTTTACTTGTTCTTTGTTTTCTATTTCTAACATACTAACTTATCTTGTATCTTTTACTCTAAGCTGATATAAATAACTTTTGAAGAAAAGTGGAACATTGATAAATTCAGTAAAATACTCACCATCACCAAACTTAATAGATGACCCTATTTTAGAGTTGTGAGATAGAATACAAGGTATAAGTATGGGACATACTTACACTAAAATGTATTCATTATTTAGCTGAAATTCAAATTAATTGGATATCTTACATTTTTGTTTGCTAAATATGATAACATTATCCTCTGTGTTAACTTCAAAAAATTGTTTTCTATTAACTTTGGTACTTATCTGGTTCTGGTGATCTCAACAGACATTTGTAGCTTAAACCTGCCTAGGTGGGGAATGGCAAATAGGTAACTAGAGCTCAGGATTTATGAGAAGCCTGAGGAAGTATCTTCACTAACATTAGCCCCAGGCAGAATTCCAACAGTGAAGAAGTCTTCTCTCTCCAACATCCTCACTTGTTTCTCCAATCCTTGGGTCCATTCCTATAAAGCCCTGTTCAAACTAGCTCTTATTGTCTAATCATGTATATTAAATATGCATTGAGCATCTGTTATGTGCCAGGCATGGTAATCAACAACTACTGAGGATTGAATCCATATAAGAAAGACCTCAGGGCATAAAAGGAAGTAATTATCATATACAGTTAACCCTTAAACAATGTAGAGGTTAGGGCAGTCACCTCCATGCAGTCAACAATCTGTTTATATCTTTTGACTCCAAAACTTAGCTATTAATAGGCTACTATTGACTAGAAGCCATACTGATAACATAGTCGATTAACACTTATTTTGTATGTTATATGTAGTATATATTGTATTCTTACAATAAAATAAGCTAAAGGAAAGAAAACTGTTAACAAAATAATAAGAAATAGAAAATACACTTACAGTGTTTATTGAGACAAATCCGCATATAAGTGTCCTCATGCAGTTCAGACCACGCTGTTCCAGGGCCGGCCGCACTCAGAAGCAACATGATGCATTTTAGATTTTACCATGTGTAACAAAGTCCTGTGGGAAGGCCTTATGAAGAAGAGTTTATCTGAGCTAAGAGTTGACAGATAAGTAGGAGCTGTCCAGGTAGACGGTTTGGTAAAGGGAAGGACATTTCAGTCAGAAGGAATAGCAAGCGGAATCTCCTGTAACATTCAGCATGGCTGCAGTGGTAAGGGGGTAATTAATATAAGGCTGGAGAGGATGCTGAGTTGTGAGGGTTTTAATGGCCAGGTAAGGTACAAGATTTTTTTTTTTTTCCAAACAAACACAATGAACAATGAAGAGTCTTTTTTTTTAATAAATAAATTTTTATTTAAATGGGGTGACATCAATAAATCAGGGTACATATATTCAAAGAAAACATTTCCAGGTTATTTTGTCATTTAGTTCTGTTGCATACCCATCACCCAAAGAGAGATCATCTTCCGTCACCCTCTATCCAGTTTTCTTTGTACCCCTCCCCCTCCCCCTCTCCTTCCCCCCTCCCTCCGTCCCTCCCCCCACCCCCCGTAACCACTACACTCCTATCCATGTCTCTTAGTCTCACTTTTATGTCTCACCAATGTATGGAATCCTGCAGTTCCTGTTTTTTTCTGATTCGCTTATTTCACTCCGCATAATGTTATCAAGATTCCACCAATCTGCTGTAAGTGATCCGATGTCATCATTTCTTCTAGCTGACTAGTATACCATGGTGTAGATGTGCTCCATCTTCTTTATCCAGCCTTCTATTTTTTTTTTTTTTTACAGTGATTAAAAGTCTTTAAGCAAACTCTTGGCCCATACAGCAAGAATCCATAAAAGAGTAGTGTCCTTAACATGTTCACCAAGTCCAAGTTGGCCCTATCACCATGCCAAATCCCTGAAAAATGCAACCCAACCACAGTTCAGTCTGTTAGGATCTGTCACAGGGAGCAGGAGTCCAGGAAAAGTCCACATCCAGGAAAAGTCCTCATGGCACTGGAATTGTTGTGACCATTCTATACTTTGCAGCTCATGTCCAAGTCCCAGTGACCGCTGCTTCTAGCTGGTAATGATTCAGGTAGACTGGAGAAGCCATTTGCAGCATGCATGGATATGGAGCTTCTGTTCTCCTCTGCCTGGAGAGATGAGACTAGGTTGCTTTTCCCTGGAGCTCTGCAACTGTGGCATGGTAAAGAGAACCTTGGGATACACTAAGCTGGGTGGCAAAGGTAGATTCATAATAGAAGTTGGCAAAAGAGGGAAAGAGTGTTCTAAATTAGGAGTAGGTCCCAGCCTGAAATATGAGTGGGGCATTGAGATAGGAGGGATAAAGGAAACACTATATATTAAGCAAAGCAGCAGTACACAGGACTATCAACACCCACAACAGAGATCTTTGAGGGAAGAATAAAAAACCTGACTATTCAGGCAAAACATGGTTAAGTGGCCCTTGTGCAAATGAGATCAGTTTACCTGCTTCTTGGAAGAAATACCCTGGGCTTGTCCACAGTGTCGTAGATGGGGCCGATGGCCCTGGGCACCTTCAGCCTTCAGTGGCAAACCCCAGCTTTCTGGGCAAGGTTAGGTCATAGGTGGCTGGAACAGGGCTGGAAGAGACTGAACCCTCCCTTAGAGGAGTGAGGGGGAAGCCTACCTTCCAATGTCCCTGTTTCCTCACAGTAGAGGCATGTAAGCCTGGCAGGCTTTAGCTCAATGACCTTCCTTTCCACTAACAATGAAGATTCTTAAGCCAAGGAGTTGCATGATAAGATTAAACTTTTAGAGTATTTCTGGGAGGATTGACCAGAGTATAAACTAAGACTAAATAGGAGACTGCTATGTTAGATATGGGGAGTGACAGTGAGGTACTATGCCAGGTTAGGAGCATTTGAACTGGAGAGGAGGGGTAAAATTCACAAGAGAATTCTATGAAAGAACTACAGTGCCATGACTAAAATTAGTGCCAAGCTAAAAGTTGGCCTTTGATTATTAGGAAGTCTTCAATATAGAAACAAAAAAGTTTTTAAGAGGAAATCCTAGAATCTATGACAATGTAATACTATGTGGCCATAAAAAAAGAAGGAAATTTTACTTTTTGAGAGAGCATGGATGGACCTAGAGATTATTATGCTAAGTAAAATAAGTCAGTCAGAGGAAGACAAATACTGTATGACCTCACCTATATGTGGAAGCTAATGAACAAAATAAACTGACAAACAAAACAGAAACAGAGACATGGATACATGAAATAGACTGACAGCTGTCAGAGGGGAGGGCTGGATGAAAAAAGATGAAGGGATTAAGCAAACACCCCCCCCCCACATAGACGCAGAAAACTGTGGTGACAGCCAGAGGGAAAGAGGGCAGGGTAGGAGGAGGTGGGCAAAGAGGGAGTAAATGAGGATGGAAAGAGGCTTTGCTTGCGTGAGTGGGTGCACAGTGCAAGGTGCAGATGATGTATTATTGAGTTGTACACTTGAAACCTGTGTGGTTTTGTGAACCAACATCACCTCAATAAATCTAATTTAAAAAAATTAGGGAGATAATTCCTTATTCTGTCTAGTCTTAAGAATTTTCTGATTGCTACCTTTATGAAAAACACTTTTTTGAAAATAAATTCTAAACAATTTTTAATAGTCCTAAACTAGGTTACAACAGTCAAAATAAAATAGGTGTCTAAAATAAATATCTAGATAATTTGAACAAACTTCCTCCTGTTGAGGAAAAAGGAGCGGGGAACCAGATGTAACCAGATTGGAGTCAGAAGGCCTTGGTCCATATATTGACTACCATTGATTAGTTGTGTGATGATAGCCAGTGCTGTTAGACTCTATGTCCTCAGTGTCCTCATCTGTAACACGAGGAAACCAAGACCTACCAGCCTGATCTTGGAGATCAATTAAAGTAATGGTTATAAAATTTATAACTAGCCCTACTAACATCTTACACTGTTAATAGAATAACAGTGAACATTTGTTGCATACTTATGATGTACCAGACTCTGTACTAAGGGATTTACATATATTCTCTTATTTGCCTTTACAACTGCCTTGTGTAACTTTTACTATTGTGATCTCCATTTGCAGTTCTCAGAGTTCCAGCTGAGGGAACAGAGACCAGAGACTTAGAGAATTTAGGCACTTACTCAATGTCACACAGATAGTATGTGACAGAACTGGAATTCTAACACAGGGTTGTTTTAAGTCTGTGCTCATTCTGCCTACACAATACTGCATCCTTCTGTGTAGATCTCTATAATTTACACACTATTCACAAACATGTGTCTATGCAAGAAATTACCGAGTAAGCCTTGTTGAATAATTAATGTATTTCAGGAATTGTGATTGGTATACTTGCATCAGTGAAGTATTAAGAATCCTTGTTTTCTGGTGAGGAAGCTGAGGTTTAAAGTCAAACAATTGCCCCAAGATCACATAGAAAACCCCCCCAGGATTGAACGAAGTAAAGAATAATCTAACTGATAGTATCTACTAGAGCTAGGATTTAAAATTCCACACTATTTTTCACTGGTTCAAAGTGCCACCAGTGTTCGTATGTGTATATGCCTCCATGTGCACTTTCAAAGGGAAGTCTGTACTATGAAGGACTGTGTGACTTGCCAACTAGAATTTATTGCTCCCACTGCCAGGACATGCTGTTTGTAGTCATGGTCTCCCTGCAGCTTCCTGACAGAAGTGTAATGACAGAGAACAGCTTGGCTTGAAAAATGTTAGGAAATTTCCTGACCTGTGTTCATGATGCCCCTTGCTTATTATGCTAGCAGAACAGGTGTTGTCTGAAGCCCAGCTTCACAGAGTTAATGCTGAAAAATATTGTTTTATATTATAGCAGAGATGCTCAAACTTTATCATGCATGAAAATCACCCAGGAAACTTACCTCCCATCCCCACCTCTGAGATTTTTATTCTGAGGGTCCAGGTGTAGCATATTTTAGAAGCTTCTGATGCAGGAAATTCCTAAATGATATTTTGAGAAACACTGGGTTGTACTCTTTTCTATATCATCTTAACAATTCACATCCTGATGCATTAGAAGTTTTTGGAAGGACTGGAATAAGCAAAACTATGGAAATGAACTTTGCTGTGAATTCAGAGATTGTATTTGGGATTTCGGTCTGGTAACCTTATTTCTCTCTCTTTCTCTCGTAAGTTCTGGGTGGTGTGTGACATACAGCACTTGTCATTATCTCTGGAAATGTCACTGTGTAGACCTGGGTGCTCCCAATATCTCACCACAGAGAGGCTAGATCCATATAATGTACCAGTAGATGAGTTAAACTAAAACTATGTAACAGCCACAAATAAGAGGAGAAAAGGGAAAGCTAGCAGTATCTACTACCTTGGAAATGCAGGTTATTATTGAATGTAATAAAGTACAGTGTGTAGGGTATAACAAAATGAACAATATAAACAAAAGGAAAAGAGTATAAGCCACGAGTATTTAAAATATGTACTGAATTCAGACTGGCCCTCCTTACGCAAGTTCTCAGTATAGTTCATGTCAATTTTTTAAATGCTCACATTTTAAAGCCTACCCCATTATATACAGATTGAGCTATTAATTTCTTTTCCAGTTAAATGTTTATTATTTAAACTATTTTGTGAAGTTCATAGAACATAGTTTATACTCAATGAATAGTCACTCTTTTCATTTCAAATATTCTTTTGAAAGACCCCTCCCCTCTGTGCCAGGAAGCGATCTCTGCCACGTTGTTCTAACATATAAGTAGCTACTGCTCCTGGTTACTGAATTAGCTGTGGCTACCTGGGACGAATACATTCAAAATACATCCCAACGTGTCCAGAATATTATGAGAATCTGATGCCAAGAACTGCCCTGAAAAAAAAATGAGTTCACTAAATCAGTTCTATGGGGGAGTATATAAGTAATATACTACTGTTTATTGGGTGGATATTTAAAAGTTAAGCCTAACCTTTGGTTAATAAACAATATTCTTAGTTTAAAAAAATTGGATTTTTTTGGTCTATTTTAATGGGGAAAATTTATGATTAGTTCTAAATTTCTCTTTCTTATAATGACTGAAAGTGAAACTAATCTTTTTTTTGTGTGTGACGGACAGTGAAATAGAGAGAGGAACAGACAGACAGGGACAGACAGACAGGAAGGGAGAAAGATGAAAAGCATCAATTCTTCATTGTGGCTCCTTAGTTGTTTATTGATTGTTTTCTCATATGTGCCTTGGCCGGGGAGGGGAGGTGGGGGGGTGGGCACAGCAGACTGAGTGGCCCCTTGCTCAAGCCAGTGACCTTGGGCTCAAGCCAGTGACCATGGGGTCATGTCTATGATCCCATGCTCAAGCCAGCAACCTTGCGCTCAAGCTGGTGAGCCTGTGCTCAAGCCAGATGAGCCCACGCTCAAGCTGGTGACCTCCGGGTATTGAAACTGGGTCCTCTGTGTCCCAATCCGACTCTATCCATTGCACCACTGCCTGGTCAGGCAGAAAGTGAAATTAATATTTATGGCATGAGTATACAGTCTAGAATTTTGAACATTGCAACAATAAAACATCACAGAATAGCCTTTAACTGTGGAGTGGCCACTTGTACTTTTGACTTTGAATAAACATTTTTTTAAGCCTCATATTTACAAGATGCTGTGCTTAAATTATAATAATAGTTTCTAATTTATTATAATGCTTTGCCTAACATAATGCAAACTGTTTTCAGATTCAAATGACCTTCATTGAACTGTCCAAACCTTGACAACATAGCCAAGGAATATCCATCATTCTGATTTGACTGGCCCAATACAGATCCACCCCACTGCTTCTTATCATGGGCTAAAATAACCACAGTTTAATCAATTTACTATCCATGACTTAGACCAGAGAAGAAGAGAGAAATAGAAATCAAACTTATGAAATCAGTTGTTCAATTTAAATGTCAGATATTGCTTTCTCTGGACTAATATTATCCAAATATTAAAGTACCGTTTGATTATTTTTAATAAAGTGAATAAAAAATATACTAAAAATAGGGGGGGGGGGGAAAGATGGCAGCGGAGTAGCCGGATGCACAGACTCCCAGCTCTCACCACCAAACTGGAATACAAATCAATTTAGGAAAAATCAGCATGAAAAACCAACTCTGAACTGCAAACCAGCTTTCAAAAACCAAGGAGCAAAGAAGAAACCACAACAATCCTGGTAGGGAGTGCCTGAACCTCCTCTGCTTACTGAAATGGAGGGGGGGAACTGAGAGCCCAGAGAGGATCTCAGAGGGAAAAGAGCAGAAACTACTGCTCACAGCCACTTGCATGGCGACCAGGGAGTGAGGTGCGTTGAAAAGACCAGCTTATCTCCCAAGTGGAAAGGACAGGGAGAGGGACAGACTGTGAGGAGCTAAGGAATGCAGGAAATGAACTAAAAAAGCTGACTCATCTGTGCTGGAGGTGGCCATAACAAGGGGAGGGACTGAACCTTTCACAAAACAGAGCTGAAGTGCTTCCAGATCAGAGATATCTGGACATCTCTCCAGCTCCAATAAGCGCAAAAAGACACAGCTGAAAACAAGAAGTGGGGAGGAGGGGCAGTAACTCAGGTCTCCATGGAGATCTGAGATACACCTCCCCCTACTGAAGCTGAGAAAACACCCTGCCCCCAGTGAGATTAGCTGGCTAAAGAGACCTTCATAGTCTCAGGTTACAATCATTGCATTCCTGGATACAGTTTCAAGGAAGCCCCCTGCTGAGATCAGTAAACAAGACTATCACCTGTTAAGAAAACAAACAAATCAAGACTTCAAAGCTGCCCAAATCCGAAAGTGGATTACAGATAACAGCTGATACCAACCCAAGAAGACCTAGAAATAACATAACTGAAAACTGGAGGCAGACTACACCAAGCCTAGACTCAACCAGCTCTACAAATAAAACACCATGATGAGAAGACAAAGGAGTGCAATCCAAATGAAACCACAAGAGACACCTTCGAGAGATAAACTGAGTGATATGGAAATAATCAAACTTCCAGATGCAGAGTTCAAAATAATGATTGTAAGGATGCTTAGGGATCTTAGAACAACAATGAATGGTCATTATAAACACCTAAATAAAGAAATAGCAAATATAAAAAAGAATCAGTTGGAGATGAAAAATACAATATCAGAAATAAAGACCACAATGGAAGGAATTAAAAACAGGAGAGATAGAGCAGAGGATCGAATCAGCGAGTTGGAGGACAACTGTAATGAAGGCATGAAAGCAGAGAAGAAAAGAGAAAAGAGACTCAAAAAGTCAGAGGAAACTCTTAGAGAGCTCTGTGACAACATGAAGAGAAATAACATCCACATAATAGGGGTTCCTGAAGAAGAAGAAAAAGAACAAGGGATAGAGACTTTGTTCAATCATATCATAGCTGAAAACTTCCATAAATTAATGCAAGAGAAATTCTCACAAATCCAAGAAGCACAGAGGACTCCATTAAAGAGACACCCAAAGAAACCTACACCAAGACACATCATAATTAAAATACCAAAGCTAAGCGATAAAGAGAAAATATTAAAAGCTGCAAGAGAGAAAAAAGTTAGCACCTACAAAGGAGCCCCCATAAGGATGACATCTGACTTCTCAACAGAAACACTTGAGGCCAGAAGGGAATGGCAAGAAATATTCAAAGTAATGCAGAACAAGAACCTACAACGAAGACTACTTTATCCAGCAAAGCTATCGTTTAAAATCGAAGGAGAAATAAAAAGCTTCCCAGACAAAAAACAACTCAAGGAATTCATTACAACCAAACCGAAATGTTAAGAGGCCTGTTGTAAACAGATCAAAGTGGGAAAAGAATATAGCAAAAAAAGGAATACACCTTTAAAGAAGAAAATGGCAATAAACAACTACATATCAATAATAACCTTAAATGTAAATGGATTAAATGATCCAATCAAAAGACATAGGGTAGCTGCGTGGATAAGAAAACAGGACCCATACATATATTGTCTACAAGAGACACACCTTAGAACAAAAGACACACATAGATTGAAGGTAAAAGGATGGAAAAAAATGTTTCATGCAAATTCAAATGAAAAAAAAGCTGGGGTAGCAATACTTATATCAGACAAATTGGACTCTAAAACAAAGGATATAGTAAGAGATAAAGAAGGCCACTACATAATGATAAAGGGAGTAATCCAACAGGAAGATATAACTACTATAAATATCTATGCACCTAATATAGGAGCACCCAAATATATAAAGCAGACTTTGATGGATTTAAAGGGTGAGATCAACAGCAATACTATAATAGTCGGGGATTTCAATACCCCACTAACATCACTAGATAGATCCTCCAGAAAGAAAATTAACAAAGAAACAGCAGAATTATTGGAAACACTAGATCAACTCGATTTAATAGATATCGTCAGAACCTTTCACCCTAAAACAGCAGAATATACATTCTCTTCAAGTGCTCATGGTACATTCTCTAGGATAGACCACATGTTAGGGCACAAAAGTGCTCTCAACAAATTTAAGAAGACTGAAATCATATCAAGCACTTTCTCCGATCACAACGGCATGAAACTAGAAATGAATCACAACAGAAAAGCTCAAAAATTCTCAAACACATGGAAACTAAATAGCAGGTGGTTAAATAATGAATGGGTTAAGAATGAGATCAAAGAAGAAATAAAAAAATTCCTAGAAACGAATGACAATGAGCATACAAGAACTCAAAATTTATGGAACACAGCAAAAGCAGTCCTGAGAGGAAAATTCATAGCACTACAGGCACACTTTAAGAAGCTAGAAAAAGCTCAAATAAACAACTTAACCCTGCATCTAAAAGAATTAGAAAAAGAACAGCAAGGAAAGCCCAAATGTAGTAGAAGTAAGGAAATAATAAAGATCAGAGCAGAAATAAATGGCATAGAGGCTAAAGAAACAATACAGAATATCAATGAAACTAGGAGCTGGTTTTTTGAAAAGGTAAACAAGATTGATGAACCTTTAACTAGACTCACCAAGAAAAAGAGAGAGAGGACTCAAATAAATAAAATTAGATATGACAGAGGAGAAATAACAACTGACACAACAGAAATACAAAATATTGTAAGAAAATACTATGAAGAACTGTATGCCAAAAAACTAGACAACCTAGATGAAATGGACAAATTCCTTGAAACATACAATCTTCCAAAAATCAATCTGGAAGAATCAGAAAACCTAAACAGACTGATTACAACAAAGGAGATCGAAACAGTTATCAAAAAACTCCGAACAAAGAAAAGCCCAGGGCCCAATGGCTTCACAACGGAATTCTACCAAATATTCAAAGAAGAACTAATTCCTATCCTTCTCAAACTATTTCAAACAATTCAAGAGGAAGGAAGACTTCCAAGCTCCTTTTATGTGGCGAGCATAATTCTGATTCCAAAACCAGGGAAAGACAACACAAAGAAAGAAAATTATAGGCCAATATCTCTGATGAATATAGATGCTAAAATCCTCAACAAAATATTAGCAAACCGGATCCAACAATATATGGAAAAAATCATACACCATGATCAAGTGGGATTTATTCTGGGGAGGCAAGGCTGGTACAATATTCATAAATCAATCAATGTGATTCATCACATAAACAAAAAGAAGGAGAAAAACCATATGATAATTTCAATAGATGCAGAAAAAGCATTTGATAAAATCCAGCACCCATTCATGATCAAAACTCTCAGCAAAGTGGGAATACAGGGAACATACCTCAACATGATAAAAGCCATCTATGAGAAACCCACAGCCAACATCATACTCAATGGGCAAAAATTAAAAGCAATACCCTTAAGATCAGGAACAAGGCAGGGGTGCCCCCTTTCACCACTCTTATTTAACATAGTCCTGGAAGTCCTAGCCACAGCAATCAGACAAGAAGAAGAAATAAAAGGCGTTCAAGTTGGAAAAGAAGAAGTAAAACTATCATTATTTGCAGATGATATGATATTGTATATAGAAAACCCTAAAGTCTCAGTCAAAAAGCTACTGGACCTGATAAATGAATTCAGCAAAGTGGCAGGATATAAAATCAATACTGAGAAATCAGAGGCATTTTTATACACCAACAATGAACAGTCAGAAAGAGAAATTAAGAAAACAATCCCCTTCACAATTACAACCAAAAAAAATAAAGTACCTAGGAATAAACTTAACCAAGGAGACTAAAGACTTGTACTCGGAAAATTACAAAGAAATCAAGGAAGATACAAACAAGTGGAAGCATATACCGTGCTCATGGTTAGGAAGAATAAACATCATTAAAATGTCTATATTACCCAAAGCAATCTATAAATTCAATGCAATACCAATTAAAATACCAATGACATACTTCAAAGATATAGAACACATATTCCAAAAATTTATATGGAACCAAAAGAGAACACAAATAGCCTCAGCAATCTTAAAAAAGAAGAATAAAGTGGAAGGTATCACACTTCCTGATATCAACTTATACTACAAGGCCATTGTACTCAAAACAGCCTGGTACTGGCATAAGAACAGGCATATAGATCAATGGAACAGAACAGAGAACCCAGAAATAAACCCACAGTTCTATGGACAACTGATATTTGACAAAGGAGGCAAGGAAATACAATGGAGTAAAGACAGTCTCTTTAACAAATGGTGTTGGGAAAATTGGACAGCTACCTGCAAAAAAATGAAACTAGATCACCAGCTTACACCACTCACAAAAATAAACTCAAAATGGATAAAAGACTTAAATGTAGGCCGTGAGACCATAAGCATCTTAGAAAACATAGGCAGTAAGCTCTCGGACATCGCTCGGAGCAATATATTTGCTGATTTATCTCCATGGGGAAGTGAAATAAAAGACAGGATAAACAAATGGGACTATATCAAACTAAAAAGCTTTTACACAGCTAAAGACAACAAGAACAGAATAAAAAGACAAACTACACAATGGGAGAACATATTTGACCATATGTTGGATAAGGGGTTAATAACTAAAATTTATAAAGAGCTCGTAAATCTCAACACCAGGAATACAAACAATCCAATCCAAAAATGGGCAAAAGAGATGAATAGACACTTCTCCAAAGAGGACATACAAATGGCCAACAGGCATATGAAAAAATGCTCAACATCACTAATCATTAGAGAAATGCAAATTAAAACCACAATGAGATATCACCTCACACCAGTCAGAATGGTGCTCATCAACAAAACAACACAGAATAAGTGCTGGTGAGGATGTGGAGAAAAGGGAACCCTCCTGCACTGCTGGTGGGAATGCAGACTGGTGCAGCCACTGTGGAAAACAATATGGAGATTCCTCAAAAAACTGAAAATCGAACTGCCTTTTGACCCAGCTATCCCACTTTTAGGAATATACCCCAAGGACATCATAGAACGGCTCCAAAAGGAGAAATGCACCCCCATGTTTGTGGCAGCATTGTTCACAATAGCGAAGATCTGGAAACAGCCCAAGTGTCCGTCAGAGGACGAGTGGATTAAAAAGCTTTGGTATATATATACAATGGAATACTCAGCCATAAGAAATGATGACATCGGATCATTTACAATAACATGGATGGACCTTGATAACATTATACGGAGTGAAATAAGTAAATCAGAAAAAAAACTAAGAACTATATGAATCCATACATAGAAGGGACATAAAAATGAGACTCAGAGACATGAACAAGATTGTGATGGCAACAGGGATGGGGGGGTGGGGTGAGGGGATATGGGGTGAAGAAGGAGAAAGGGGTTGGGGGAGGGGAGGGGCACAAAGAAAACCAGATAGAAGGTGACAGAAGACAATTTAACTTTGGGGGAGTGGTATACAGCACAATCAAATATCAAAATAATCTAGAGATGTTTTCTCTCAACATATGTACCCTGATTTATCAATGCCACTGCATTAAATTTAATAAAATATAAAAAAAGTATATACTAAAAATAATATTTATGAACATGGTAAAACTTCTTGATGTAATTTTAGATGTTCGTATAAGTATATATAAAATATAATCTTAATTTTAAAATAGCAAATGCATATATGTAGAGACACACACACACACCCAAGAAAGAAATATATCAAAATATCAATGATAGTTAGGAGCTCAACTCCATTAGTCACTAGGAAAATATAAATTTAAACTACAATATGACAACACATTATCCATCAAAATGAATGAACTAAAAAAAATACCAAGTTTTGGTAAAGTTGTGGAGGAATTAGATGTCTCATACTCTGTTAGGAGGAGTATAAATTGGTACATCCACTTTGAAAAAACATTTGGCAGTATCTATTAAACTGAATGTAAACATATTTTATGTTTACATTTTTATCCCATGACCCAGCAATTCCACCCCTCAATAAATATCGAATATACATGTATATAGATACTCACCTTAAAACATGGACAAGACTGCTCATAGTGGAACTATTTGTAATTGCCCCAAAGTGGTAGTATATTTACAGCTATGAGAACAAATGAACTATGACTATACAGGACACTGTAAATAAATTTTACAAATCTCTGTTCTCTCAAGTCATGTTTAAATAAAGGTTATATATAAATCAAAAGCAGACAACGTGCGGAGGACCCGGGTTCGATTCCCGGCCAGGGCACACAGGAGAAGCGCCCATTTGCTTCTCCACCCCTCCGCCACGCCTTTCTCTCTGTCTCTCTCTTACCCTCCCGCAGCCAAGGCTCCATTGGAGCAAAGATGGCCCAGGCACTGGGGATGGCTCTGTGGCCTCTGCCTCAGGTGCTAGAGTGACTCTGGTTGCAACATGGCGATGCCCAGGATGGGCAGAGCATCGCCCCCTGGTGGGCAGAGCGTCGCCCCATGGTGGGCGTGCCGGGTGGATCCCGGTCCGGAGCATGCGGGTGTCTGTCTGACTGTCTCTCTCTGTTTCCAGCTTAATAAAAATGCAAAAAAAAAAAAAAAAAAAAAAAGCAGACAAAATTTATTTATGGCATTAGAAGTCAGGATAATGGTATTTATCTTTGGTAACAAAAGGTGATATAAAATCAAGATGATTCTGGCCCTAGCCAGTGGCTCAGTGAATAGAGCATCAGCCCACTGTATGGATGACCCGGGTTTGATTTCTGGTCATGGCACACAGGAGAAGCGACCATCTTCTTCTCTCATCACCCTTTTGCCATTCTCTCCATTTCCTCCTTGGGCAGCCAGTGGCTCGATTGGTTTGAGGTGCTGAGGATAGTTCTGTTGGAGCGCATCAGCCTCAGGCAATAAAGATAGCTCAGTACTCAAGCATCAGCCCCAGAAGGGGTTGCCAAGTAGATCCTGGTTGGAGCGCATGCAGGAGTCTGCCTCACTATCTCCCCTTTTCTCACCGAAGAAAAAGATGATTTTGAGGTATTGATAATATATTATTTCTTTGTTTTATAGATAAATTTTTATTAATGTTAATGGGGTGACATCAATAAATCAGGGTACATATATTCAAAGAAAACATGTCCAGGTTATCTTGTCATTCAATTATGTTGCATACCCATCACCCAAAGTCAGATTGTCCTCCATCACCCTCTATCTAGTTTTCTTTGTGCCCCTCTCTCTCCCCTTCCCCTCTCCCTCCTTCCCTCCCGTGCCCCCCCTTCCCCCCACCCCCGGTAACCACCACACTCTTGTCCATGTCTCTTAGTCTCGTTTTTATGTCCCACCAATGTATGGAATCATGTAGTTCTTCTTTTTTCTGATTTACTAATTTCACTCCGTATAATGTTATCAAGATCCCACCATTTTGTTGTAAATGGTCCAATGTCATCATTTCTTATGGCTGAGTAGTATTCCATAGTGTATATGTGCCACATCTTCTTTATCCAGTCTACTATTGAGGGGCTTTTTGGTTGTTTCCATGTCTTGGCCACTGTGAACAATGCTGCAATGAACATGGGGCTACATGTGTCTTTACATATCAATGTTTCTGAGTTTTTGTGGTATATATCCAGTAGAGGGATTGCTGGGTCATAAGGTAGTTCTTTTTTCAGTTTTTTGAGGAACCACCATATTTCTTCCATAATGGTTGTACTACTTTACATTCCCACCAACAGTGAATGAGGGTTTCTTTTTCTCCACAGCCTTTCCAGCATTTGCTATTACCTGTCTTGTTGATAATAGCTAATCTAACAGGTGTGAAGTGGTATCTCATTGTAGTTTTTTTTTTTTTTTTGTATTTTTCTGAAGCTGGAAACAAGGAGAGACAGTCAGACAGACTCCCGCATGCGCCCAACCGGGATCCACCCGGCACGCCCACCAGGGGGCGATGCTCTGCCCCTCTGGGGCATCGCTCTGCCACGACCAGAGCCACTCTAGCGCCTGGGGCAGAGGCCAAGGAGCCATCCCCAGCGCCCGGGCCAGCTTTGCTCCAATGGAACCTTGGCTGCGGGAGGGGAAGAGAGAGACAGAGAGGAAGGAGGGGGGATGGAGAAGCAAATGGATGCTTCTCCTATGTGCCCTGGCCGGGAATCGAACCCGGGTCCCCCGCACGCCAGGCCGACGCTCTACCGCTGAGCTAACCGGCCAGGGCCTCATTGTAGTTTTGATTTGCATTTTTCTAATAACTAATGTAGATAAGCATCTTTTCATATATCTGTTGGCCATTTGTATTTCTTCCTGGGAGAAGTGTCTGTTCATGTCCTCTTCCCATTTTTTTATTGGATTGTTTGTTTGTTTGTTGTTGAGTTTTATGAGTTCTTTGTAAATTTTGGATATTAGGCCCTTATCTGAGTTGTTGTTTAAAAATATCATTTCCCATTTAGTTGGCTGTCTGTTTATTTTGTTGTCAGTTTCTCTTGCTGAGCAAAAACTTTTTAGTCTGATGTAGTCCCATTCATTTATCTTTGCCTTCACTTCTCTTGCCTTTGGAGTCAAATTCGTAAAATTCTCTTTAAAACCCAGGTCCATGAGTTTAGTACCTATGTCTTCTTCTATGTACTTTATTGTTTCAGGTCTTAATTTAGTTCTTTGATCCATTTTCAATTAATTTTAGTACAAGGGGACAAGCTGTAGTCGAGTTTCATTCTTTTGCATGTGGCTTTCCAGTTTTCCCAGCACCATTTGTAGAAGAGGCTTTCTTTTCTCCATTGTGTGTTGTTGGCCCCTTTATCGAAAATTATTTGACCATATATATGTGGTTTTATTTCTGGGCTTTCTATTCTGTTCCATTGGTCTGAGTGTCTATTTTTCTGCCAATATCATGCCGTTTTGATTGTCGAGGCCCTATAATATAGTTTGAAGTCAGGTATTGTAATGCCCCTAGCTTCATTCATTTTCCTTAGGATTGCTTTGTCTATTTGGAGTTTTTCATAGTTCCATATAAATCTGATGATTTTTTGTTCCATTTCTTTAAAGAACGTCATAGGAATTTTGATGGGAATTGCATTAAATTTATAGATTGCTTTGGGTAATATGGCAATTTTGATTTTATTTATTCTTCCTTTCCACGAACAAGGAATATTTTTCCATCTCATATTATCTTTTTCAATTTCCTTAACAATGCTTTGTAGTTTTTGTTACATAGGTCTTTTACATTCTTTGTTATGTTTATTCCTAGGTATTTTATTTTTTTTTTGTTGCAATCGTGAAGGAGATTATTTTTTTGAGTTCATTTTCTAATATTTCATTGTTGGCATATAGAAAGGCTATGGACTTTTGTATGTTAATTTTGTATCCTGCGACCTTACTGTATTGGTTTATTGTTTCTAGTAATCTTTTGTGGAGTCTTTGGGGATTTCGATGTATAGGATCATATCATCTGCAAAAAGTGATACCTTTACTCCTTCTTTTCCAATATGGATGCCTTTTATTTCTTTCTCTTGTCTGATAGCTCTGGCCAGAACTTCTAACACCACATTAAATAAGAGTGGAGAGAGTGGACAACCCTGACTTGTTCCTGATTTAAGGGGGAAAGTCCTTACTTTTATGCCATTTAATATGATGTTGGCTGATGGTTTATCATATATGGCCTTTATCATGTTGAGATATTTTCCTTCTATACCCATTTTGTTGAGTGTCTTAAACATAAATTTGTGTTGTATTTTATCGAATGCCTTTTCTGCATCTATTGATAAGATCATGTGGTTTTTGTTCTTTGTTTTGTGGATATGGTGTATTACATTAAGCGTTTTACGTATGTTGAACCATCCTTGAGATTCTGGGATGAATCCCACTTGATCACGATGTATTATTTTTTTAATATGTTGTTGTATTTGATTTGCCAGTATTTTGTTTAGTATTTTAGCATCTGTATTCATTAGAGATATTGGTCTGTAGTTTTCTTTTTTTGTGCTGTCCTTGCCAGGTTTGGTATGAGGGTTATGTTGGCCTCATAAAATGTGTTTGGAAGTATTGTTTCTTCTTCAATTTTTTGGAAGATTTTGAGTAGAATAGGAACCAAATCTTCTTTGAATGTTTGATAGTATTCACTAGTATAACCGTCTAGGCCTGGACTTTTATTTTTGGGAAGGTTTTTAATTTTTTTTTTATTTCCTCCCTGCTAATTGGTCTGTTTAGGCTTTCTGCTTCTTCATGATTCAGTCTAGGAAGGTTGTATTGTTCTAGGTATTTATCCATTTCTTCTAGATTGTTGAATTTGGTGGCATATAGTTTTTCGTAGTATTCTACAATAATTCTTTGTATATCTATGATATCTGTGGTGATTTCTCCTCTTTCATTTTGGATTTTGTTTATATGAGTCCTTTCTCTTTTTTCCTTGGTAAATCTTGCCAAGGGTTTGTCAATTTTGTTGATCTTTTCAAAGAACCAGCTCCTTGTTTTATTATTTTTTTCTATAGTTTTTCTGTTCTCTATTTCATTTATTTCTGCTCTGATTTTTATTATTTCCTTTCTTCGGCTGGTTTTGGGTGGTCTTTGTTCTTTCTTTTCTAATTCCTTAAGGTGTGAAGTTAAGTGATTCACTTGGGCTCTCTCTTGTTTGTTCATGTGGGTCTGAAGTGATATGAATTTTCCTCTTATTACTGCTTTTGCTGCATCCCAGAAATTCTGCTATGTCATATTGTCATTTTCATTTGTCTGTATATATCTTTTGATCTCTGCGCTTATTTCTTCTTCGACCCATTCATTTTTTAAAAGTATGTTGGTTAGTTTCCACATTTTTGTGGGTTTTTTTCCCTCTTTTTTGCAGTTGAATTCTAGTTTCAAGGCTTTAGGATCAGAAAGTATGCTTGATACAATTTCAATTTTTCTGAATTTGCTGATGTTATTTTTGTGGCCCAACATATGGTCAATTCTTGAGAATGTTCCATGTACACTAGATAATAATGTATACTCTGTCGCTTTGGGATGAAGTGTCCTGTAGATGTCTATCATATCCAGGTGCTCTAGTGTTTTGTTTAAGGCCACTATATCTTTGTTGATTCTCTGTTTGGATGACCGATCTAGAGCCGTCAGCGGTGTATTGAGGTCTCCAAATATGATTTTGTTTTTGTCAGTTTTTGTTTTAAGGTCAATAAATAGCTGTCTTATATATTTTGTTGCTCCTTGGTTTGGTGTATATATATTAAGGATTGTTATGTCTTCTTGATTCAGTGAACCCTTAATCATTATGAAATGACCATTTTTGTCCCTGAGTAATTTTGCTGTCTTGTAGTCTGCATTATTAGATATGAGTATTGCTACACCTGCTTTTTTTGAATGTTATTTGTTTGGAGTATTGTTTTCCAGCCTTTCACTTTGAATTTGTTTTTATCCTTATTTCTTAGATGTGTTTCTTGTAGGCAGCATACAGTTGGATTTTCTTTTTTAATCCATTCTGCTACTCTGTGCCTTTTTATTGGTGAGTTTAATCCATTTACGTTTAGTGTAATTATTGACACTTGTGGATTCCCTATTGCCATTTTATAAATTACTTTCTGTTAGTTTTGTATATTGTTCGATTCTTCTCTTTTGTTTTTCTATCCTTCGTTTTTGTTTGTTTGTGTTCCATACTTCTTTCCTCTGTTGTTACCTTTTTTAAGTCATGTGCTTCTGTGGTGGTTTTTTCAAGGGTGGTTACCATTAAGTAATGAAAAGGATACCTACCATATCCATTGTAGTACCCTATCTTGTGAGTGTTTCTGCACTTCATCATCCTTTGCTACTGTTAATCCCCATCTCTCCCCCTTTTTTTTACTTTTGTTGTTGCAGTTTAAATTTGGTTTTATTGTGTTCTTGGTGGAGGTTTACTTGTGGTTTTGTTTTGTTTTGTCCTTTGGATCTGGTTGGAAAACCCCCTTTAGTATGTCCTGGAGTGGGGGTTTTCTGATGATAAATTCCCTCATCTTTTCTGTATTTGTGAATTTTTTTATTTTCTCCTTCATACTTGAAGGATAACTTTGATGGGTCAAGTATACTTGGCTGAAAGTTCCTCTCTTTCCGGGCTTTAAATATTGGGGTCCACTCTCTTCTAGCTTGTAGAGTTTCTGTTGAAAAGTCTGGTGATAATCTAATAGGCCTTCCTTTATATGTTGTATTCTTCTTTTCCCTGGCTGCCTTGAGAAGTTTTTCTTTGTTGTTGGTTTGTGCCATTTTCATTATGATGTGCCTTGTAGTAGGTTTGTTGTGGTTAAGAAAACTGGGTGTTCTGTTTTATTCTTGAATTTGAGGCTTTAGTTCTTTCCACAGGCTTGGGAAGTTCTTGTCTACTCTTTGTTTGAATATATTCTCCATTCCATTTTCTTTCTCTTCTCCCTCTGATATACCTATTATTCTTATGTTATTCTTTTTGATGGAGTCAGACAATTCCTGTAGGGCTTTCTCATTTTTTAAAATTAATTAATTAATTAATTTTATTATTATTATTATTATTTTTGCATTTTTCTGAAGCTGGAAACAGGGAGAGACAGTCAGACAGACTCCTGCATGCGCCCAACCGGGATCCACCCAGCACGCCCAGCATGGGGCGACACTCTGCCCACCAGGGGGCGATGCTCTGCCCATCCTGGGAGTTGCCATGTTGCAACCAGAGCCACTCTAGTGCCTGAGGCAGAGGCCACAGAGCCATCCCCAGCACCCGGGCCATCTTTGCTCCAATGGAGCCTTGGCTGCAGGAGGGGAAGAGAGAGACAGAGAGGAAGGCGTGGCAGAGGGGTGGAGAAGCAAATGGGCACTTCTCCTGTGTGCCCTGGCCAGGAATCAAACCCAGGTCCTCCGCATGCTAGGCTGACACTCTACCGCTGAGCCAACCGGCCAGGGCTTTTTTTTTAATTTTTGAGTTTCTCTCTTCTTCTCTCTGTTGTGCCTCCAGTTGCTTATCTTCTATGTCACTACTCCTACCTTCTATCTGGCCTGTTCTATTAGCTAAGCTTGTTACCTCGTTTTTCAGCTTGTGAATTGAGTTTTTTATCTCTGTTTGATTTGTTTTCATAGTTTCAATTTCCTTGGTAATAGATTCTTTGTGATCTTTGAGTTGTTTTGTGAGCTCCCTAAATTGCCTTTCTGTGTTTTCTTGTATATCTCTGAGTATTTTTAGGATTTCTATTTTAAATTCTCTCTCATTTAGCTCCAAGTTTTCCAATATATGAAATTTTTTCTCCATAGATTTTCCCACATCTATCTGTGTTATTTCTCTTTCTTTTGTATCCATGATATTTGATTTTCTTTGTCTTAATGGCATCTTAGGGTGGTCTTGTTGATAGGACTAATGAGAATTAATAAAAAATAAAAAGTAAAAAAAAAAGTAAAAAAAAATTTGGAAAAAAAATCCACAAAAAACCCCAATAATGATTTATAATTTCCCTCCCCTTTTTTTTCTTCTCTTCCCCTCATCTTCCCTCCTCCTTAGGAAAATATTATGCTAAATAGAACAAAAACTGTGTATATTGGAGGGCCTGAGTTGGGGGTAACTGTTTAAGGGGCCAAAAAGGAAGTAGGGACCCAGAAAATGCAAAAGAGGAAAAAATTTGAGTCAAGTATAAAATGATTTGCTTGTAAGTGATGGTCAACTAAGAGATATAATGAGAGGGATAAGGGGGAAACAAGAAAAATAGGGGAAAAAACTATTGTATTATATGGAGCAAAGACTGAATAGAATGGAGATCCTGGGTTGGAAGGAATGCTAATGAGTTAAAAAGTGAAGGAAAAAGCACCCAAAATGCCACAAAACAAAAATAAAACAAAAAACTTGAGTCCTAAATTAAATAATTTGTTCATGATTGAGGATTGAATGAGAAAAATTAAAAGGAGAAAAGAAGAAACTAATAGAAAGGGAGAAACAAGAAAAAGGGGAAATGGAAAGGAAGAAATAAGAAAAAAAAACAAAAAGAGAGAGAGAGAGTTAAGGGTTTGGAGTGTAACCCTCATGGAGAGTAAGGAAGAAGAAAGGAAATAAAATGAAACTCTTATGGGTAGTGTAGTTTAAGAAAAGGAAAAAATAAGACAGGCAGAGAATAAACGAACCAAGGTGGAGGAAATAGAAATAATACTAATAAAGACAAGAAGATGAAAGAAAGAAACAAACAAAAAATATTGAAACAAATTATAAAGTCTGTGGATTTTTCTTGAATTTGAGAGGTTAACTTCTTCTTCCCTTTTCCTTCCTCTCCCTCTTCCTGGTCGGTGACTCTGTTCCCCAGGCTCTGCCCCTGTGGCATGCTTAGGTAGGGATTTGCAGTTGATGAGACTCTTCGGCGATGTCATATATTTGGCTTCAGTCTCGTTGGTAGTCAATGCTTGTTAGCGTTTGCAGGCTCCAACAATGAGAGAGTCCATTTTCCCGGAGCCTCTCTCCTAGTCTCTCCTTCCTGAATTAGCAGTGTGTTGAACCAGCTATGAGGCTGCCGCTGCCTCTGCCTGGGGAGTAAGAGGCTCAAAGAGCTGGCAAATCCCCACTCTATCCCCATTCAATGCAGGGCTCTGGGTAAGGCTCTGACAGCGCAGCCAGCAAAATCAGGCGGGGCTGGGAGCCAATTGCTCTCAAGGTGACTTTCTTTGAGCCTTCAGGCCTGGTCAGCACACCTAGCACTCTGTGGGACCACTCTCCCCAGGCTTTCCACACTTTGTATCCTGTTTAGGCTGGGAAGAAGATGCACTCATTGCTGCCTGCAGTACAGGAGGTCTTAGCACTGCCAAGTCCCTCTTTTTAGTGTATATCCCTGAGTATAAGAGCTCTGCCAGTCAGAAGTTGCCCCCACCCCTTTAGCAGGAGGCACTAAAAAATATCAGGCCTCTTGTCTTAGATTGCTGAACTGAGAGAGATCTTGTCAATTAGAGTCGCGTAGGTCAGTTGGGAGGTGAGCAGCCTGTGGGTTAAGCTAATTTCTGCAATTGGATCCACAGATGTGCTACAGAAAGGACTGCAAGCTGCCCGCACTTGATTGTTGGCTTGAATTGCTGGGTGAGGTGCCCTGCCCGCCTAGAGAAGGTGGGATTTAGGGAAGTTTGCTTTGGTGCACTCCCTGTGCTGCTGGCAGCTGATGCTCATGGCATGGGCAGTTGCTCGTGCGCTGGTTGTTGCTCTTGGCGTGCGGGCTGTTGAGCCGCTTGCAGCACCTGGGAGGGTTGGCCGCTTGCGCATGGGAGTTGGGCCACTCATGGCGCAGTGCGCCGGAGGTTGGGCTGCTTACAGGCCCGAAGTTGGGCCGCTCTGCTCACGGCGCGGCATGTGGGTGGCCGTGTTTTGCTTGCACGCGGGCGTTTGCCTGCGTAGACTGATTCACCACAGGCACACTCTTTCCTTGGCTTGAATGAACATCCGTGCCACAGTTAGCTACCTCCACACCCTTAGCTCCCCCTCTTCTCCGACTCTCAGTTCCAAGTGAAAGCAGCATTTGCTCAGGTTAGTGAGGAAGGCAGAGTGTTTCTCCATCTGACTTATTTCCCTCAGGGTTGCTTATATATTTAGTCAATTTTTTGCTCGACCCTACCTTCGCCTTCAGGGTGTGGAACTTCCGGATCCTCCAAGGATAGATGTTTTCTGTTTCTGGTTGATGAACTTGTTGAAATTTTGGGGAGATTTTTCGGTCATACTCCTCATGGCGCCATTTCTATGACGTCACTCCGATAATATATTATTTCTTTTTTTTTTTTTTTTTCATTTTTCTGAAGCTGGAAACAGGGAGAGACAGTCAGACAGACTCCCGCATGCGCCCGACCGGGATCCTCCCGGCACGCCCACCAGGGGCGACGCTCTGCCCACCAGGGGGCGATGCTCTGCCTATCCTGGGCGTCGCCATGTTGTGACCAGAGCCACTCTAGCACCTGGGGCAGAGGCCACAGAGCCATCCCCAGCGCCCGGGCCATCTTTGCTCCAATGGAGCCTTGGCTGCGGGAGGGGAAGAGAGAGACAGAGAGGGAAAGCGTGGCGGAGGGGTGGAGAAGCAAATGGGTGCTTCTCCTGTGTGCCCTTGCCGGGAATCGAACCCGGGTCCTCCGCACGCTAGGCCGACGCTCTACCGCTGAGCCAACCGGCCAGGGCTATATTATTTCTTGATTTGGGAGCTGGAAGCTGTTTTGTGAAGATTTACTTAGCTAAATATATATATATATATAATTATTTCAACTTTCATTGTGTTTTTATACAATTAAAAAGCTCTAAAAAACATAAAAGGAAAGAAAAGTTAATGGTTGTTAGTCCTCCATAGTGGGATATAGAAAAACTTTAGATCCTTATTTATACATTCCAATATTTTTCAAATTTTCTATATCATAAACATATAATACTCTTAAAATTAGAAAAGTGTATTTAAGATAATTTTCCTATAGAGTTTCTTAAAAGGTGTTAATTATCATAATAAGACCTTAAACTCCATAAAAATTTTCAAATTATTAAAATTTTTTTTATATCTTCTATCCCACAGTGTATAAAGTGGTCAGGGCAGCCATCATTATCTTCTACTTAATTAGAATCTCTGTGGATCATATTCAGGAACTGGATATTTTCCCAACATTCCTAGGTTATTCTTATTCACAATAGATTTTGCACTTGATCTTAGCCAAAAAGGCCAAGAAGGATGTGAGGGCGATCTGGCTGTGACATATGTCATCCCATTGATCGCCAGGGTTGATTCGGCTGATCTGGGTGGCTAGGCAGGTGTTCCCTTCCTCCCTCACTGCTCCATGTGCATCCTTCCCGAAGCTGCGCACTTGGTTGAAGAGGACGACCTTCCTCACTAGAGGAGAGGACCGTTCTTTGGTCAAGGGTATATGAGTAGCTGCGCTCCCCTGCTAGAACCTCCAAACAAGTCTCAAGTTCCAAAAAGGCCAAGAAGTGATAATAACATAATTGATTTTGAGAACTAGGCAGTGTATACTGTTGTGAAGAGAAACATCTTCGCAAAAGAGGAGCAAAGTGGGGAGAAATTTGTTCTCTCTGCTGGTTGGTCCTTTCTTTGGCCAAAGGTGTCATTATCTAAAAACTTGAAAATATTTTCACTTCTGCAGTGCATAAGTGAATTATAAGATGTCAGAGAACATTACACTGTACCTAACGCCTGCTCTATTCTCATCTAAAGAGACAGTAAAATAATATTAAAAATAAGTGGTGATGTAAGCCAATTGTGCCCAATCTTGATTTATGTCAAGATGTGAAATTATGTTAAGATGATCCTAGTTACTGCACTGTGCTCAGAGTAAGATTATTAGTAATAAGACATTTATTTTAATCTAAATTCTCATTAAAGACAATATTTATCAATATTTATTATTCATTATGTACTGCATATTAAAAATATAGCAAAATATCAAATAATAAGGATAATTTCTCTTCTTAACTCCACTGCTTGGATGATAATATATAGCAATCATGTATGATGGCAGAGAAATTCAGATGCTAGGATATCTAACTGTGGGCTCCTATGTATAGGATAATGTGATTATATTGTAATTTTTCACCTCAAATAGCTCATAATTATAAAACAAAATTTGCATTTACTCTCTGGTAATAGTTTCCAGACTAGATTAATTCATAGTACATAATTGTAAAATTATTTTCAAATGAGAATTCTTTACCATTTTCTTTTAATAAGTGTCACCTGACTTCCTATTAATAACCATAGTTGTTTTTAATTTTTGCACTTTATGCTTGTGTAAAATGCCCTTTACTTAAAAGGTAGGTGAAAACCATTTGAAAAGATCTTTAAGATTATTCAGAAGGCACTTTCTGAAGTTAAACTATGTCATAATGTATTATTCACTAAACAAAATTGACTATGACTATTTTGACTCTATTTTTGAATAAAATGCAGTTCTGCTTCAAAATCCACTCAAGTGAAAATTTTGAAAAAGCTTAACATTTAATCTGAGTGCAATTTTGAATTGTTTTCTTTCGGTTATGCTTGAGAAGACTTAAATGTGTTCAACTAAAGTTTTCCAGTACTTCTTATGATTGTTGATTGTGATGCCATGGAGACCAAAACTGAAGAAAGTAGCTAGGCAGGGATCAAAATGTATTTTCTGTAGGCAGACAACTTCACCTGCAGAAGAGTCATCTTCCTGCCATTTGTGTATAAATAATTACAGCATGGAGCAACCCTAGAGAACTGAAAATTTCACTTTCTTATTTGATTATTACAGAAAATGGACCCCAGAGATGTCAAGGGAGGAGCCATACCCAAGTACACATAGCTAGTTAGCAGCAGTTGTTTCCAGTTAAAAAATAAATAAATAAAAGTTTCCATAAATTATTCCAAAGAATAAGTACTACTTTGCCAAATGCATTATCTTATGATAACATATGGAGCAATAAAATTTATTATAGTTGATATTTATAATTTTTATTTATGAACAATTTTGATAAGAACCTATAAAGCATAGCTCCCTTAGATGTAATCCATGTTTTAGCTGATCCAGACTTTCAGCGGCCCTCATCAGTGTCTCTGACCACCCTTTGTACTTTTCCTGTTCTTCAGTTGGTTATCTACCAGTTCTCACTTTTTATTATAAATTGTTAATTAAAATTCACTTGATTGATTAACTTATGAAAAAGAGTGTAGAGTCAGAACATGTTTACATAATTTATGCCTTTGCCTAAAATTTACAGAAATGAATAACAAAAATATCAAGAACAAAAGCAGAGAGAAAATTTCATCATTAGGAACAGGAGGGGCATGACCAGAAAGTCATGCTACAAACTTGGCAGATGTAGTGCATTTGGATGACAACAAATGAGGATACAAAAAAGATTTGGGTCAGTAAGTAGGCTAGGAAGTTCTAGTGAGGAAAGAGAAAAGGATTTGGTGGATTTGACACTCATCCGTCCTCCACAGACCAGGAGAAGTGCAGGTCTAGAGGAAAAGTGACATTATGCTACCATTTTAACTATCTAGATAAAATTTTAACAGGAATCTGGTGTGTGATTTAAAGCAAGATTAAGAATAAAGAGAGATTGTAAAAAATACTTGTTGTTGATGGTGGTGTTAGGCAGGGAAGAGTTGCAGCTACTTAGTGAAGTCTGTAAAAGACTAATTATGAAGGCCAGAATGGGGAGACACCTATGGTAGATATTAGGTACTCTTTCTTTCCTTAGAGATAATGGAAAGGTCCCAGAGCATGGTACTCAAATTTTCATAGAAGTAGGCAAATGCAACCACCCTGAACTTCGGCCTCCATTTTCTCCAGCTCGCTTTTCATGCAGCCTCTAATAACTGAATCAGAGGCGGATGTAATGGTGGGTGTACCTGGTGCATGCCCTGGGCCCCGACTTCTGAAGGGCCTTGCAAAACCCCAACTTTACACTTTTTTCTAATGACACCAAGTTTGGTTTCATATGTGCAATTTTAACATTAATAGTATATAATATTTTTTATTTAAAAATATGATTAACATGTATTTTTATTTTTTCTGTCTCTCTTTCTTTTTTTTTAATGGGCCCAATATTTTCTTCTGTGCCCGGGGCCTCAACTGACTTTAATCTGCTTCTGAATGAATGACTGATTGATGGCTATGGATTTATACACTAGGTTTTGTGTTCAAAGTCTAAGGGAATATATAAACCCCAACCAGGTAAAAGAGGAACAGAGTCTTATCAGTGAAGTTTAATGACACAAAGTCTTTCAGCTAAATGGACAGAAGAAGTAGGAAATCCATCAAAGAAAAATCAGTATGGTCCAGACTTATTTACTTTGTTATCGGTGGAAGATAATGAAATAACAATAAAGGTTTGGAGGAAAATGAATGTTGTTAGTTTTTGAAAAAGACATCCAAGGCTTCTCTTCATCACTTTTTCCACTCCAGGAAAAAAAGAAAATTGATCTTAGATCCAACAGCATCATATAGCTTAGGCTTGCAAGTGAGGAAAGTC